>NC_059366.1:18002500-18260000 GCF_019703515.2 Myxocyprinus asiaticus
AATGCAAACATGACAATTCCAGGAGTGCCAACACAAATATATCGTATCAAGCACATGGACAAGTGCACGGAGAACAAATGAATGGCCACTCTTTGTGATTAATTTAATCGCGGTAGCCATCCGTTTATTTTATTAAAGTTGCTTTTTCACACCATTCAAAATAATAGACAGCAGTCATGGAATTAGCCCACAATACAAAAAACATAATTTCTGTGCACAAAGATGTTTTAAATTAAAAATAAATAAGCAATACTTGGAGAATAGCTTCAGTGTGCTTTTTTGGAACACTTTCACTTTCAGAAAACGAGCTTTTGAACATTTTAAAACGTTTAAATATTTAAATCTAACCCTCTTTACCTCGGATCGCATTTGCTGAGCTTCTTCAGAAAATGTAAATTGCATTATGATGCTAAAATTAATTTTAGATGATAATCAAGTTCAGTTGGTCGATAAAAGTTGCTGGACAAATATATGGGACATAATGCAGTTGCGATGGCAATGCTTTTGATTAGATGATTGTTCAAAATAGCCTACTGAATATCAGGAATATACCATATATGTAAACCCTAAAATTACACAGCATCAGTTTTTCTTTTATAGCTGTGCACACAGCATATACACATGGATGGATTGTCCTTATACTAAGACCGAAAGTTTCCCCCACTAATTGGTGCAGGTTGCCAGCTTGAACAGGGCCATGGCGATTCACTTTCGGGTCAGAAGCGGTGGCAACCTACGATAGGCGCAACATCAAGACCAATATTACAGTCCTATCAGAAGGGCAACTGCTCTCTTTTGATTGCAATTCCTCATCTTCTGATTGTGTTTATTTGTGAAATTAAAATGACAGTTAGCTGGTTAATTTCAATGAACTGTCTCAATACTCTCCCCATTTTACTAAAACTTCAGAGGAAAAAAATTAGGGACATCTGGGAAGCGAATTAGCGATAAACACCCATTTCTGAAAGGAAACGGCTTATGGGCAGATTTATTTTGCGCTAAACCAAAATTTATGCGACAAAGTGTTTTTTTTAGGCATGATGTCATCACATACACCATTTTTATAGATAAAAGGCCATTTGAATGGAAACAGGCAGAAGACGGCAAATTTCGCAAAAAATGTTTTACGTATTTTCACTTTGTCGATAACAGAATAGCACGACAAATGGATGGAAACTAGGCTACTGCTGCGTGAGATTAAAATGAATATTTATTTTTACTTTTTATTTGACTGTAAAGAACAGAAAAGGATATTAAGACACATTATTCAATGAAAGTGTAATGCGCCTCATCTTTGATGAACACACATTACACGGAGGAAACGATGTGCTCCAATCTCAAGCACATTTCATCAAAACAAGGCAATTTTCCAGGTATTCCTGTATTTAAATTTCTAAAAGCTAAATTCAAACACTTTAAGGACCTTGTGTAAACCCTGTAAACAGTGTAGAAAAAAGCGCAGTAGGGGTAAAATCAAGCAATAGAGAGATTATGATGTTTGATGAGTCATTTCATTTGTGATTACATGGACAAAAACAATATTGCAAATTTTGAAATATTGAGTTATGCAACAATATGGTTAATACTTTTTTTGGTTTGCGATATAGTGAAATTTGATATATCGTCCCATCCCTAACGAACATCCATCACTCGTTTATAATGATGAGGATTCAGATCCCTGACTGTTAAGCACTTCTGAAGCGAGTGTCAGCCTAAGAAGTGGATAATATGAGATGATGATCAATGTTACCACTGGTTCCCCACATCAGTTTCAGCTGAACTCATCAACATCTGCTGCTAGTGTGCAATGAAGCGTCGTGCATATTGGATAGAAAAGGCGTGAAAATAAGTAAATAATAAAATAAATTTCCAATCTCCATGATGCGCATCGTCACTTTTTTGAACCGCGATGTATCGTCCCACAATAAACCGTTACACCCCTAATCCTAACCTCAACCTGTTTCACGAACTAAATCTTAACATCATCTCATTCTCATCTGATTCAAAAGTATTAATAAACTGGACTCATTGGAGTCCCCAGGAATTACAGAAATCATGTGAGCAAGTTGAAATGTCTCTCCTGGTCTCCTGATTTACAGAGTGATCTCTAATTGATTGTTCCTTAAAGACTCAGCATGCCACTAATTTAAATCATTAAGATATAGCAGTGATCCAGTGAGACATTTTAGGGCTGGGATTAAACTGTGAAAGAATGCTAACATTGTCAGTCAAATCCTTCTGCTATATTTAATTGAATTACGTAGGGTTAACTCCAAAGAGCAATGACACAAACAGACAACCGACCCCTCGGTTACTGTTGCTCGCTCTTTAAAGAACATAGAAATCAATTGGAGATTTCTGTGAACAAAGCATTTCCTGAAAATGTTTCATTAAAATGAGCTTAGAGAGTAGGAAAAAATTAAATGAATACCGGCAACAACGTTTTATCATATTGCACTGTGGAATCTGTTTGAAACTATCCAATCACAAGGGACATCCATAGACTTAAATTAGAAAAGAGCAAAAGTTGCTAAGATAGGATTGGTGAGTAATGTTTTTAAGATGGGGCTTAATAAGGGGTTACATTCCAGCAAAAGACAGGGCTCACTCTTGCCCAGGGCTGTACAATGCAACAGGTTTTTTAAAGCTCAATTGTGTAATTTTTTTTTACCTAAATAGTATGTGATTTCTATGTTGATTTCCCCGAAAAGTGTAAACACTCTGGCTATCAAAACATCGCTCTGTTTGTTTAAGCATACCGACAAGCCCAACACAGCAACATCTGCTCTACCAGTAATGCGAGTTTGGGGAAGGACTGTCTGTTTGTTCGACCAATAGCAGACAGGGAAAGTGTTCGGTAATGCTAATGGCACAGAAATAATACAATTCAGCTTTGATAAATGTCAATTTGTGCTATTGAATTTTGGAGTGTTTGCCTTTTATGTATGTGTATACCTGTCTCCTTTCTCTCCGCGACAGAATGTTTCCGTTCAGTACCCTCCACAGCATGCGCACAGCGATGGTTGTGTCAATCCACAAAAGGCGGAATCCATGATAGTAGTGCTTCACCTCATCGATCACTCGCTGCCCTATTGTCCTTCGTACAGGTTCTGCATCTACCGTTGGACTGTAGACTGGTCCGCCCTCCTCAAGCTTTTTATTCCGATCCTTCAATGAACGTAAAGAACGCTCTACCTTTGAATCGTCATGGAGACGGCCAGTAGTGTGCACCCACCGAACTGTCCTGTTGTAAATGGAGTGGGTGTGGCCTGGCAGGACACATTCAGGTACTAAGATGGCACAGTACAGACGAGGTGACCTGGTCAAGCGCTGCTGACTCACCAGTAAACTGTCAGGGTACAGGACAGATGATGCATGAGGCCATACGCTGCCTCCAAGAGCAACTGGACTACTGAAAAACAGACAAAAGGTCCAATTTGAAAGAATTAAAGTAGTCCACCTGAAAGGAAAATGCCATTATCATTTACTCACCCTCATGTTGTTCCAAACCTGTATTACTTTTCTTTCTTCCATAGAATACAGAAGTTGAAGGTTTTAATAATTTACTAAAACTGAAACACTATTTTCCATATAATGAATGTGAATTAGAACTGGGGCTGTCCAGCTCCGAAATGACAAAAAAAAAGCACCAAGAAAGGATCTTAAACACCATTACAAATATCATTAAAGTGGTCCTTGTACAATCAATTCCAAGTCTTCTGACACTATATGATGGCTTTGTCATTAATTAACCAATAATCGTCCCCTCTAATGGGCCGTTTTGACCATAATTTAATCAGTGGAGAACCAGATCTGTCCAATTCATGAACAAATCATTTAGACTGCTTTTGTGAATTGGAACAACTGATTCAGTGAAAAAAAAAGAGCTAGGGAAGATGTCAACATTTTCAGTGAATAACATCTTAACTTTTGGTCTGGTCCTCACACATTACTACTGTAGGACATCAGAAGACTTCGATTATAGCAAACAAGTTGTTTAGACCACTTCTATTATACTTTTTATGGTGTTTTTAATATACATTTATGGTACTTTTTTGTCATTTGGAGCTTGACGGTACCCGTCCCCACTGACTTTCATTATATGGAATAAAGTGTCCTAGGATTTCCTTAAAAAGAATTTACCTTTTGTGTTTCACGGAAGAAAGAAAGTCATATGGATTTAGAACGACATGAAAGTTAGCTCATAAAAGTGAGTTGTGGTAGACAAGGTTTAACCTTCAGTTACGTTTACCTGTTTGTGGCTAACCGCAGTGCAGTGCAACCAAAACATGATCCCTCTGTCAACTTTCCTGAAAGAGAGTCCAAGAAAGGAAAAAATCAGGGCTGACAACATATTAAAAAGGCACATACAGCAGACTTGCAGTATAAGCCCACTGTGAAAAGGGGAGGGCCTAAAAACATTTTGAGTATGCTATACAGCTACACAGATATTGGCAAACCATGTTTTAATATTCTAAGCTTGCATTTGAAAAGCAAGCGTAGGTGTAATCACATTTGGTAAGATGATATGATATAGAGGGTCATGAAAAGTTCTAGAGGCTACATGCCAATATGGGATTAGAGTGGGAAAAGACAGGACAGAGGCTTAGCTTTCAAGCCACCCATTCTCTTAGCATTGTGCAACAATTGTTGCACAATGCCAAGAGAATGGGCACATAAATAAAGATACAGGAGTGTGCCATTTAAAAAAGACAGAGATAATTTCTGAAAAGACCAGTCGAGACCAGCATCATAGCACCTGCCAACGTGCTAAGAATACATTCTTGAATATGATTAATTTAGAATCATTTTAATCAACTATTCAAAATGTTTAGTCCTGTCTAGAATATATCTGATTTAGCTACAGCTCTTCAACAGAGGGCAGGGGGTAAAGTTTTAATATCCAACACCAGGAACAACTCTACAGCAGATTTCTCCTTAACAGAGCACTTTCAAAGTACTCTATAGTGCCATTTACAATGGACACATGAGCGCTATCTGTTAGCATTCCTTTTTATCTCAATAGCAGTTGCTCGGCTGGAGCCATCTTTGTTTATGTGCACTCAGTTCTGGAAACATTTTTGGCCAATCGTCTCAGGCCTAAATTCCATATGACTAATTACTCAATTACTCCAAAGTCCATTCATGCTATTCAGAGCCAAAAAAAAAAGGGCACTCCTAAATCAACTTTTATGTTGCAATAAATATTAACAATTTCTTTGCTGCTTGCAAACATTTTTATTTTGTCACAATACAAGGTTATTTTTGAATGGCCGTCAATAGAGAAACAAGCTTTTTGTCAGTATAATTGTGTAGTTACGCCATCTACCAGGAGAGATGAACTGTTAAAGCTAACCAGCCAAGCCCTTACCCATTGGTAGATACAGTATGTATGGGTAAATGTAAACATGCTGGGCTTTATTCATGAAACATAAGCAGGACAAATTTGTGTATAAATGCATTCTTCCAAAGCTTAAGAATAATTTTACTACTGTCTTTACTCACACAAATTTGTTTTGCCAGTGTTTCACAAATAAGGCCTGCTGAACGGAGATTGAATTGACCTGAATTCAATTGCCTGTAACCCATCATTCCCTCTGAACTAGTAATCAACTGTTTCTGTTGAAAGCATAAACTGTGCAAAACTGACCTGTGTTCACTTGAGAAACAGTGGATTATGGCCCTCCTGCATCATGACTTGGATGTGCCAAGACGAGCCATCTAATCCAGCTTACAATTCTAATCAATCTTTACAATACCAAGAACTGAGACTGAGAGAGTTAACAAAGACCTTAACAAGATAATGTTTCTCCTTGTTCAATGGGAAAATCAAGCACTTAAAATGAGAGCAGAGACAACTATAAGTAAAACACTCATTTGGGTTGAGTTCAAAGAGTGTAAACACATTTTTGTATATTCATACATGGCATGTCAAGACACGTCGTGCCAGGTTTTACACTAATGCCATTATTTCTCCCATATCTTGTAACCGAAGGTGACGCGCCAAGTTTGAATATATGGAAGTACTTTCATGGTGCTTCATTTTTGGAGCTTAACAGCAACCATCCCAAATTGTCTGGAAAAGAGTATCCGGCACAATCTGCTAAAATTCTCCTTAGCCATATGTGTTTGATGACATGCAGTCAATGATAACAGATTTTTCATTTCTAACCTTTTAAAGGAATAGTTCACCCAAAAATGAAAATTCTCTCATCATTTACTCACCCTCATGCTATTCCAGATGTGTATGACTTTCTTTCTTCTATTGAATACGAACAAAGATTTTTAGAAGAATATCTCAGCTCTGTAGGTCCTCACAATGCAAGTGGACAGTCATCAGCACTTTAAAGTTCAGTCAGCATAAAAGTAATCCATATGACTTTAGTGGTTATATTAATATCTTCTAAAGCGATACAGATCTGTTGATCAAAATGTAAGTCCTTTTTCACTATAACTGTTCACTTCCGGTCACTCTCCATTGCGCGTTCATGAGGGGACCGAGACGTAAGCACGTTGGCATATTCACGCGAGAATATTTAAGTTTAAGCTGTAGCTCACTTATAACTGCATATGTAAATGTACAGACTGATGTTCTCACCCTTTCTGTCTCTATCCCACACATGCACATACCATTCCCTATCTCTAAATCGTCCTGAACCATTTCTCTCTCCAAAGTTGTTAAACTTAATTTACATCATGCACTTACAGTCTCTTGATTCTCTGACTGAACATTAGCCTTATCCAGTCAAAGGCAACAAGAACAGACCAGACTCTGCAATTAATCCGTTCTCATCCCACTTCTCTGAGCTTCAGTACTACGGAGTCTGTAGGACTTTTGGTCCAGTGCCCGCATGTAGCCTAATCTCAGTCTCTCTCGCCTTACACAGATGATAGAGTGAGACCTTTGGCCCAGTGCACCTGGAGAAGCCTAATCCTCTTCACGCCAGGAAGATCGTATTGAAGGACAAATGCTTTCTGTCCGTTTTGTCTTTACTCACTCTCTCTCTCTCTCTCTAAATGTATCTCTTTTAGGATTACATCATGAGGTCAGTCCACTGTTGGAAGAAGACTTCAGAACTATATCCTATTGTATGCCTTCTTATGTTTGCATGTAAAGTCTTTAAATAATAAACTAGTTTACCTATAATGATGAGATAGTGAATGGAACCAGAAGTCTAAACTTAGAGATTTATTCATTATCATGGGGGTTGTCTAACTTCCTTTAAGGGAGGAGTAAAAGGCCAACTTTGTGGTCACAAATTTTACGTTCTAGTTTAGGTTGCTATAGAAACTATTCAACTTTAACAAGTTTTTGGGTGTGTCTGGGAGAGAACTCAACAAAGAGTACCATATTAGGGTATAGGCCCAGTGTTTGGTTGATTTAAAGGTTAAGTGTCTAGTTTTTTCAATATTACAATACGTTCTCCTATCCCAGATCTATATGAAGAGACAACTACAAGTAAGCCATTTATAGGTTAGTCTTGCATAGCCAGACCTTTGACAAAAACAGCAAAGGTCTGGACTGTATTGCAGCTTAAACTGGCCTAGAACCACACACTTAGGAAGGAAGAGCCATCTGACTGACATGTCAAGCGATCGGTCACTGTCGATTTTGTCATTATGTGCCATCCAGGGGTTGGATTATCTGACATACATACCATGATAAAAGAGTAAAAAAATATGTCAAATTTAAATAGCAATTTTAACCATCCCAGTGTACCAATCACTGCCAGTGAATGGTGTTGTATGGTCATTGGGGGCGGGGTGCACGCAAATTACATGTTTATTGTGGATCTCTGCTTTACTTGCTATATGCGCCACTAACGAAACTCTGACTATCTTTAAAAGAATCAGGATAAAAAGTCCTGTGCGCTTTTACTCACGGAAGTTCTATCAAACCAGCCAATCAGATTGCTTATAAAACTGTGAAAGTGTTTTCCAGGTTTGTGTGCAATATGCATCAGATGGTTAGTGCACAAACTGTGGGCGGAGGCTGAGACTATACACAGGCTGACTTTCCCAAACAGTGCAAAGACTGTGGTGCTTTCAAAACATTCTGTTTGTTCAAATGGTTTGATGTACCTTCTAGCTTAACCAACAGTGCGAGTTTGGGGTGGGACTACCTGTGTGCCAAAAAACATCGGAAGACAAGTGTGTTTGGGAAATATCAGCCTATTTTTGCAATTACATTTGGTGCCACAAGAGAAGTGGAAATTAAAACTTTCACCTTTGTAGTGTTGCTCAACAACACAATAAATATTAATAACAGGTATGGCTAACACATTTGTTCTTTATAATAATTACACTTGGTTTAACGCACTTGCAAACACTATGGAGTTCCAACGGGTCACCGTTTAGCATAACACCCAGATTTTTATGGGTATCCTAAAAATTATTAAATGCACTTGATTATCTGCACTTCTGGCACATGACTGCAGAAATGACCAAGGCAACCTGTGTCTGAGGTCATCATGACCTGAGGACTTCCAGAAGGAACTACACTGAGAACAGGAAATAAGTTTGTGTAGGAATGGGGGGGGGGGGGCTATTTATCCCTTCAAAAACTCTTGCAGATAAAGTGACTGTCAGTTTTGTAAGTGTTGGTTTTATCAGAGGTAGCAGCCCTTCTCAGAGTGTGATAAAACAGCCGGACTGGAACACATTAAATTCCTTAGAAATTCCTCATTCATGTATGGTTGTGAAAATAAGGTCAACAATGATATATGGTCTTTAGAACAAAAAGCCACAGCAGAAGTATGGTAAAACATCATGATATCTGCATCTCTGTGCAAATGAATAAGAACAGTTGTTTATGTCAAGTGATATGTGTAGAATAGGACAGTCAACATCAACCAAAATATTCACAGCAAAACTTTAGTGCTTCTTGTTTAACAGGTGTCATTTGTCTCAAAACCAGACAAATTTGGGCTGCATGTTGTTTGACTCTCAAACCAGGTGTTCTTTACATTCATATTGGTTGCCTGTGCCAGCTGGTGCAGATAGCGCATCAAAGTCTGTGTTGGTACATTTAACCAGCTTTGTAGAAGCCCTGTGGAGTGAGCTGGTGTCCTGATAATAAAACCCCACTGCTGGCAAGAGTCAACGTAGGTTAAGACTTGACTGCAGATGCCCAATTCATCACACAGTAAACCTTTTTTGATGTAGGTAACAAAAACAAAACATTCATAATAATATTCTTGAATAGGCTCATCTTTAAGCTCTGCAAATGGTTGCTTCTACGGAATGTCAGTGTTGTCATGCAGGCAGGTTGATCTTTTTGAGGTTAATCCACGTTATTAATCAAAACATATCCAGATCAGACCTCTAATTTATAGACTGCCATGCAGAGGTGTGGTTAATCATTTCTATGCTACTAGAAGACAGAAAGTCCACACATAAATTACTTGAGGTTTCTCAGGAAGCACTTCAAGTATATTTCGAAAATCAATTACACATTGTGGCAGCAATGCTGCGGTTGAGAAAGTAGGCAAAAGAGCATGTGTAATTTCTAATAGAAACCATGAACTCCCTCAGGGTCGAAACCACTTGCTATACGTTCAGCAAATTTTACTGGTAATTGCTTTACATAGCAGGTATTGTCCATACAATGTAAGTGAATGGTGACCAAAACTTTGAATCTCCAAAAAGCACATAAAGGCATCTTAAAGTAATCCGTAAGACTCCAGTGGTTCAATCCATATCTTTGGAAGCAATCCAATCGGTTTTAGGTGAGAAGAGATCAAAATATAACTCCTTTTTCACTATAAATATTGACATCAGAAGCCACCTTGGCATTACGCATGCGTCAAGCACTAGGAAGTGTAATCCAGCTTGAAATCATGATTGTCTAGAGACTGTTATGGCAAGATGTACAGTGGGGGGGGGAGTTACATTACAGCCGGCTGCTCTCAAATGCTCACATGCAAGTCTGTCCGTGCACTTGTGTCTCGTGATGAATGCAGCGCTCCTGCACGAGACTCTGCGCTGTTCTTAATCAAAATACCCATCTTTAGGCGATATTAATGTACACACAGCTGTAAATGAATTACGAGAGTGTAAACAGACCGGATTAAATCTGCGCTGTCTTGATGAGATATTAAAGCAAACGCAGCCGTTAAAGCTATAAGCAGATGGGACAAATTCTTCTAAATGTTAGATCTGTGTGATGTCTAAATGTATACAAGCTGCATGCTGTCTGTTATAGGCATTAAGGCATTCTTACTGCATCAAATCAGTATTAATGTAGATCTAATAATCACACAGTTAAAGAGTGTCAATTATTTAAGTAGTTTCATTTTGCATTAAATTACTTTTTTATTGTTTTATATTATTTTTTAATGTTTAATTGCTACTGTTGCTGAAAAACTTAAACCACTGTTTACTCTGTTCTCTATTTAATTACTGGCTCTTGAATAATTCCTTTACAAGCTTGCAGCAAGTGTGACAAAAGAAACACTGAAGGCCTCATTGTTTTAATTTAAATTGTTAATATTTATTTAAAAAACACTTTGTAAAATAATAGTGTTTTATTGCATATACGCTTACTAGCGCAACACCAGCTTAACATAGAACTGTTAATGAAGCTTTTTTCTGCTTGTTTTGGTTTTTACTTAGCATGTTAGATACCGGTTAAATAGTTTGTTTGTTTTTTTGCAATAATCCTATGGTGCTGTTCGGTTTATAATGTATTCGTTGCACCCTCTTTTGGACTTAGAACATTTTAAATTTATATACTGTATTTGATTCACAATTTTATTGCATTGTTTCATAGATTGAAGCAGAGAACATTTTGTCATAACCTCTATTTATCCAGAATCGTACAGCTCTATGATACGGTATGTCTAAGTTATTCCTATTCTCTGGTTTGTCCAGAGAATAGCATAGGGTTCATAGACAATTGGAAGAGCTTTTGGGGTAGACCTGACCTGCTAAATAGAGATGGACTCCATGGAAGGTGCCGCTCTCCTCTCTAGTTATACTGCTCATAGTCTTAATAGGAATAGTATTTGACAACTGGGGCCCAGGTCCAGACAAACAGGCTATTCCGAACATCTGCTAGCTGCCTTGGGACATTACACAGGTCACATAAACTACAACACATAGATAATGAATCACCTATATATCAAATAGAGACAATAATTTTTTTTTTTATTGATGTCAAACTTGAAAATAAATAAAAATCTGAAGATAATCATCATATAAATGTAGGGCTACTAAACATTAGATCACTTTCATCCAAATCACTAATTGTAAATTAAATCATTACAGATCATAATTTGGATTCGCTCTGTTTGACTGAAACCTGGATTAAAACAGATGAATATATTAGTTCAAATGAGTCTACTCCCTCAGGCTATTGTTATAAACATGGGCCTCGTCTGAAAGGTCGAGGAGGAGGTGTTGCTACCATTTACAGAGATATTTTTAGTGTTACTCAGAGGACAAGATATAAGTTCAATTCTTTTGAACTGATAATGCTTAATGTGACATTGTCAAATATAAATAAAAAATCTTCTTTTGTTCTTGCAACAGTATATAGACCACCAGGGCCATATTCTGAATTCCTTCGAGAATTTGCTGATTATCTGTCAGATCTAGTAGTTGCTGTGGATAGAGCTTTAATTGTTGATGACTTCAACATCCACATAGATGATGAAAATTATATTCTGGGATTAGCATTTATCGATATTCTCACCTCTGTTGAGGTCAGAAAAAATGTGACAGGACCAACTCATTGCCATAATCATATGCTAGAATTAATTATGTCATATGGAATAGATGTTGATAATATAGAAATTCTGCCGCAGAGCGATGATATCTCAGATCATTACCTCGTCTCTTGTATGCTGCGCTTAGCAAAGATAACTCTATCTATGCAACGTTATCGTTCAGGTAGAACTATTCTTTCAACAACTAAAGACGGCTTTACTAATAATTGTCCAGATTTGTCTCAAATACTCAGTATGGCAAAAAGTTCAGAACAACTTGATGTTGTCACAGAAAATATGGATACAGTCTTCTCTAGCACTCTTGATAGTGTCGCCCCCCTTCGATTAAAGAACGTTAAAGAGAAAAATCCTGCACCATGGTACAATGATCATACTCATGCTCTCAAGAGAGCAGCTCGGAAAATGGAGCGTAAGTGGAAGAATATAAAATTAGAGGTATTTTACGGTGCATGGTTGGATAGTGTCTCTAACTACAGACAGGCTCTAAAAACTGCTAGGTCAGCATATCTGAGAAAACTTATAGAAAATAACTACAACAATCCTAGGTGTTTATTCAGTACTGTGGCTAAACTGGTTAGGAATAAAACTTCAATTGAACCAGATATTCCATTGCAGCATAGTAGCAATGACTTTATGAATTTCTTTACTGATAAAATCTAAATCATCAGAAACAAAATTGGAATTATGCATCCGTCTGCCACAGCACCCCAGAAGACTAAAATTATTCCCTACGAGCAACTTCAATCCTTCGCTGTTATAGGTCAGGAAGAGCCAATAAAAATGATCAAAACATTAAAATTAGCAACATGTATGTTATACCCAATACCGACTAAACTCCTAAAAGAGGTGTTTGCTGTAATCTCAGAACCTCTTCTTAATATTACTAACTCCTCATTATCCTTGGGGCATGTCCCAAGAAACTTTAAACTGGCAGTTATCAAACCGCTTATCGAGAAACCACAGCTTGATCCTAGAGAATTGGCTAATTAAAGACTGATTTCAAATCTCCCATTTATGTCGAAAATACTAGAAAAGGTTGTGTCCTCCCAACTATGTTAATTTTTACAGAGGAATGGTATATATGAAGTATTTCAGTCAGGATTTATGCCACATCACAGTACAGAGACTGCACTTAGAGTTACAAATGACTTGCTCTTATCATCTGATCGCGGCTGCATTTCTCTTATAGTGCTTTTAGATCTTAGTGCTGCCTTCGACACCATAGATCATGACATTATTTTGGATAGGATTGAGAATTATGTTGCTATTTGTAGGCAGGCATTAGCTTGGTTTAGGTCCTATCTCTCTGACTGCTACCACTTTGTCTGTGTAAATGAGGAACTGTCAGATCAAATTAAAGTTAAGTATGGAGTGCCACAGGGATCAGTTTTAGGGCCTCTGCTTTTCTCCCTATATATGCTTCCCCTGGGAGACATTATCATGAACCATAGAATTAGTTTTCACTGTTATGCCGACTATACCCAACTTTATATTTCTTCGAAACCTGACAAAATTTCACAATTTTCCAAATTAACAGTGTATAAATTATATCAAAGAGTGGATGGCTAGAAATTTCCTTTTACTCAATTCCGATAAAACAGAAGTACTAATTATTGGAACAAAAACCTCAAAAAATAAGATGCTAAAATATAATCTGACTCTTGATGCATGCAGTGTAATGTCAACTTCTACAGCCAAAAAAAATTAGGTGGTATATTTTATAGCAATCTAACCTTTGAAAATAAAAATATCCAATATTTGTAGAACTGCATTCTTCCACCTCAGACACATTACCAAGTTAAGACACATGCTATCTGTTTCTGATGCCGAAAAATGAATTAATGCGTTCATGATCTCAAGACTAGATTAATGTAATGCATTACTAGGTGGATGTCCTGTAGGTTTAATAAATAAACTTCAGTTGGTTCAAAATGCAGCAGCTAGAGTGCTACTAGAACCAAGAAATATGATCATATCATCCCCATTTTATCTGCAATACACTGGCTACCTGTTAAGTTTCATATTAATTTAAAAATTCTGTTTATTTCTTACAAAGCTTTGGTTTAGCTCCAAAGTACTTAAGTGACCTTCTATCATGCTATAATCCATAACATTCACTATGATCGCAAAACTCCGGCCTGTTAACAATACAGAGAATATCAAAATCCACAAAAGGAGGGAGATCATTTTCATATTTGGCTCCTAAACTATGAAATAGTCTTCCTAGCCGTGCTTGGAACTCAGACACACTCTCTCAGTTTCAGTCTAGACTAAAGACTTATCTATTCAGCCAGGTATACACCTAATTTATCTCTCAATTCATAGGAATGCTACTTTAATTAGGTCTGCCGGAACCGAAAACACTTCTCTTATACCTTAACCCTGCTTTAATGGCATCTACGCTAATTTTATTCTATTTCTTTCCCGAGATTATATCCCGAGGTTACCAGAGCCTGCCAGATCCATCTCTGGTCCTGCCTCATGTCTGATTCCCACTGTGTCGCTGAGTGATGATGACCAACAGCAGCATGTGCCAACCAGACTTCACTTCAGTCTACTATGACAGATTTCACAGAGGATGAATTGATGCAAACTCAAAGACATGGAATTCTTCATGAGCCACTGTCTAAAGCATGGGCTCAGGATGGAGTTCACCAAAATTACCTGCCATAAGCTTCAAGCCAAACTGCAATAATCCTCACTGAATGATACCTATATCATCTTGGTCAAAGAAAAAAAAAAAGGACCTACACTGAAAATGAATTAACCACTAACAAAAGCCTTCATCAGCCAAAATCAAAGGACAAAGCATCTACGTGTATTAGGTCAGTTAATTCAGGATGACTTCAAGGACTTTAACAATAACACTTATAGTTCATACAAAATCATTTTGTTTAACCACTGACCCACAACACTTAGCCTAATTAGTTTACTAATTTTAACAACTAATAGTCATAAACATAAACTAATATTGCCATTATATTCATTCATTTTCTGTTATAGCATGATTTCACGTAGAGCTGCTTTGAAACATGCCTGCTGTGAAAAGGGCTATAAAATACATTTGACTTGAGTGCGTTTGCATGAGTATACTGTGGTGGGTGAAATAGGAAGTACTCATTGCAGTCTGCCACAGGCTGAATCGGTTATGTCGAGCCATGTCCTCACATAACCTCCAACACACACCGGGCAAAAAACCTCTTCTCAGGATGTAGTGCTGTAAACGATACGTAGTCACATCACACACAGACTACGGCTATTTAAACACATGAAACAACATGCTCGATAGATTATCGCTGATATTTATCCCCGAGTTATAGCGTCACATCGACGTAATCAGACAGGGCGTCAGTTACAATACATTGGTAAATGGATTTATGGCGTAATGGGAATTAACACATTTTAATTAAATGTCTAACTAACAAAAGAATTATTCTATAATTACACGAAACGCAACTGTTTCTTTAAATTTGTGGAAACGACCCGTTTTGATCATAACAATGGCCAGGCAAAACAGAGGTCAACAACCGTTACAACACCATTATTTTCTGGAAATTACTGTACAGTAACAGAGCATGATGACACAAAAGCGCAAACACGTGTCACACTTTGACACATACGGACAGCTTACAGTGAGCCTCCATTATCTGGAGGCATCACATAAACATGGACACCATTCAGCACGTGAAAACGTTAAGAAGTTGGATGGTTCTCGATGATTATTGATCGCTTCATTCTGTGAAGCTAAACAGTTATCTTGTTAGGTAATCACTTAAGCCTCCGAATTCACCAGTAGTTCAATAATCTTGCGAGCCAGGTTACTTTCTGATTTACACACGACTCTGTCTATTATGACCCTTTTCATAAAAGACGCAGAAGCACTTGCATTATACATCACTAGTCTGGGCATATCCAAATTTAAAAAACACTTTAAGTGAATCAGTGGAATATTATTTAGTCACAAGGCCGCGTTGCGTTTTGCTGATATAAAGTATACGGGTTAATGTACGCAGGTAGGTGCCTCACATACAGTATTTGACAGTTCGCAGAGGGCTGACTGACCTTTTTTAAAATAAAGGGGCCAAGAAAATTACAATCGTATTAAACAATAAAAATGTGTCTCACACATACGTGAAAACAGTTGGCTATTACCTTTTCTGAATTCGTTCTTTAATAACCTGGATGTTTTCAGCAACGGAGTCCGAGACCTGGTGAGCAAAATCGATGCCATTCTGTTCCCGTCTGTATGGATGAAAAGGCGTGTAACGTTAATGTACTTCTTACAATAAAGCTGGATGGGCGTATAATGTAGTACGCAGACGGTTTATGAACTATCCACAGAAGTCATAGTCCCAAGCTCTTAGATAATGTCCTTGCACCCTCCTCGCTGATTCAAACGATGAGTTTGCAAGCGCTCGTCATTTGCTTCCGTGTTCCTGTGGTTGGGTCGAGTTAGGCCAGCAGGGGGCGTATTGTGCTGGTGGTGACAGGACTGACCCAGAATAAATGATGAAGTGCTGCCCCGTCTTAAAGGGATAGTTCACCCCAAAAATGAAAATTCTCTCATTATCTACTCACCCTCATGATATATCTGGTGTGTATGACTTTCTTTCTTCACCAGGACAGATTTGAAGAAAAATAGAAAAATATCTCAGCTCAGTAGGTCCTTAAAATGCAAGTGAATGGAGATTTCTCTTTTGTAGGTCCAAAAATCACAGACAGTCCGCATAAACGTCATCCATACACCTCCAGCTGTTAAATGAATGTCTTCTAAAGTGACACGATCATTTTTGGTGCAAAAAAAAAGATCAAAATTTAAATACTTTTAACTATACTCCAATGCTTCACGAGAGGGTGGAGTCCAAGCGGTCTCTTGTGTGATGTATTCCCATTGCCATGGATACCGAGGTAATCTCACATTCTCCACTCGTTTGAGACATCCAGGATAAGCACACAAAGTTGTGATTGTGAATAAAGAAACAGATGCAATAGATACAAACTGTACAGCGTTCCTCCTTTATTGTAAACAGCGCTGCCCTTCCGGCTGTGACGCACGTGCCTCAGTTCTCACGTGTTTTAAATGCCAATGCGATTATGTCACCTGCCGGCCAGAAGCATGATTTAGAGCAAAGTCTTTGTTTAGAGTTTAAAAAAAAAAAAACTTTAATATTTATCTTTTTCGCACCAAAAGCAATTGTGTCGCTTTAGAAGACATTAACAGCTGGAGGTGTATGGATGACGTTTATGCTGACTGTCTGTGATTTTTGGACCTTCAAATGAGAAATCTCCATTCACTTGCATTTTAAGGACCTACTGAGCTGAGATATTTTTCTATTTTTCGAAGTTTCTAAATATTCGTCGAAAATTGTAGGACCTGCTTCATGAAACGGACATGAAATGCCTATAAACTGATTTTGGCAAACATTTCATGATGTTTGGGAGTACTGGCGCGCTTATTTCCAGGTTGCCAGACACTCTGTAAAAGCAAAATTCGACAATGAGGCCAAGTCTTATCAACATGGCTAATATAAAAAATACTTAGAGGAAATTCTACATTCTAATTTTATTTTATGAGAACCAAAAAACACAAATAATAAATGACAATATTAAAAATGAAACTGTACCATAGGTGTTGCTAGACCCTATTTAGGAGAGCTAATATTAATCTCAGACCAACTAAAAATCTCTAGCTCTGCTAACAGCAATTAATTATTTTAAAGAGCTGTTTTAATAAAGTACAATTACATTTGTTTTGGTCATAAACAAATGGCTTTATCAATGGTTAAATTTATTCACTCAAAACAAAAAAATATGTTAATTTGTTGCTACCTAAAAGTGTGATTTACAAAAATGGTCACTGAACAAATAAATAAAAAATCTGAACTAATCTTCTTTTTTTTTTCTTTTAAACCTTAATTTTACCAGGTTAGTCTCTTGAGATTAAAATATTTTCTGGGGGATTTTCTCTTTTAAACCAATTCAAAAGGCACAAGTCACAAGTTAATGACACACAGAGAAACATAATTTGTAGTTAATTCACTCCACTAAATAACGACATAGCTAAATGTCACATTTATTGTAATAATAGGTTTTTGTGGTGTTTGATACAACTTTAATCTATAGAAGTTGCTAAATGTATTGATTCATGTTCTACAATTTTTTTGTAATGGAGAATAAATCAATACTCTTTAATAGGTTACAGTTATATATTTTTATTATAATTATTATAGAGAATAACAGTATTCAGAATGAATATTAACTGATTATCTTAACAAAACAAAAAAAAACAATATCTAACAGTAGAAAACATTAAATGTGCATATCTTATGGTGTCTTTTGTACAAGCAACTGGCAACCACAACGAGTTCCCGCCCTCTTTCGCCTGACGTCACATTGTTAGAAGCCCTCCTCCGCTCAATTCCTCGAGCAGTGATCGGTGTCGCTTTGCCTTTTTTTCGAAATAAAAACAAAAACAGATGACCTCAGAATCGCACGAGTTTATCTTAAACTACAAATCCGCTATGAGGTTTAAGCACGCCTAGGATGAATGTGAAGATGCTCATCGGAGAGTCATCCTTGAAGAGAGTGATATTTGAAAAGACCGGTTGAATTGTGCCGTCGAGTGTCAGCCAATCGGATGTGAGTATTTTTGGCGCTGATTGGGATGAGAGAGTTTCCCGCAAGCCTCTCAATTCAGGTCTGAAGTAATGGAGATGCTGTAAACTGCTTTATTCCCCCACATAATAAATCGTGGCACATCACAATTAAGGGCGGTTGTTGTGTATTACACGTCGGGTGTGATATTAGAGACGGAAAAAAATGTGTCTCATGTATCAATGGGTCGAGTTGCAGTGTGTCACAGGCAGCTGTATCTCACTAGCTAGCGTGCTAGTTCGTAGGGCAATTCAGCTTAGTTTGAGGGGTAAATTAGTGACTATTTAAAAAGTGTCCTACGGATAGTGGGCAGCCCATCCTCAGACACCCTCTCTAAGATTGCATACTAGTGCAGAAATCGCACAAGTCGTTTTATTTGTTTTTGGCGAGTCATTTCGTTGCTAGCATCATATTAGCTCTATACAGTAACTTTTACGAGCTTTGGCCCTATATGGCATGATAACTTCTACTCCATTTGGTATTTACAGTTCCTGTTTAAACTCAGGTTTTGCAGCGTTTCAGTTTAGAGGTCTGTGGCGTTAAAGTTCACTTTCTTGCAGTTTGCGGTGTGCTATCAGATATTGTTGAACGAGCCCATCACTGAGTCCGTCTCATCCATAATCTCCCTTCACGTATGTAAACGAGGCATCCCGACTGCTCATGCTGAATGACAATAGCTCGGTAACTGCTACTTGTGTAGGACGGTTCAGGCATTTGCATTTGACTGGTCACTCCATTAAGGAAAGCTTTAGTTAAATCTTGTTCTGATTCTCATGCAGAAGGACGGTTATAAACTTTGATTCATTTATTGCCATGTTGCATGGCATATTGGGATAAACGGTACGTTTGATATTTTATTGGTAGAATGCTCGTAATGCTCATTTTGCATTTAACTTTCATTATGTTTTGTTTCAGGATTAATTTGAGAGGAGGTGGCATCGGGCCCACTCATTGAACTGAATGAAAGCGGCTGGCCACCCACTCCCTCACAGTGTATCTGCCACGGTAGCCATTTTAATGTGGGACCATACCACTTTAAGTTCTCAAACTCTTTCCTCTGCATAACTAACTGAATATGTTGACTTTAGCCACGCTGTCCTAATGTGTACAAAACGAAATGGCCGTATGAATCGTTTATTTTGTAGCTTTTGTGAGCTGCAGCTTGCAGCAGTCGCACAGGTGCAGTGGTCAGCACGCGCTGCGTCCGTCCGCACGTTGCTTATCTGCGGTGAACAATATAAGCGACGATGGCTAATTGTTTTGAAGACCTATTTCTTCTCAGTTTATCATTTATCTGTTGGTTTTAGTTTTTGTGTGTGTGTGTGTGTGTGTGTGTGTGTGTGTGTGTGTGTGTGTTTACACTTTCCAGATTTTATCCCCCTTTTATTTTTTTTATTTCCAGAATGTTTTAAGAAAAGAGAAATCGAACCGAATTTGCTAGCTTTAGCACGTAACGTGATTTTACTTGAATTATTATGAAACTCTCTCCTAAAACTGATGTGTTGTCTGTTGTGTCATAACTACAACACGAAGTTATGTTTGTAGGAACATGGCATGTTGTGACTAACAATTGTATTTTCAATACAGTATGTTGTAAACGTGTTGGATTTATAATAATAAAACATTTTCTCTTACTTTTGTGTTTCTCAGGCCCCTGACTCGTAATGACAGACAGTAAGGGGAGATCACTGCCTGCAATGCCAGAGCCCAGGAGTCCTACCACCATGAAACAGCCTTCTGATTCACCTGGTGGATGTAAAGGGCGGGGTGATGGGAGCACAGACCCCTCCATGCTCATGGACAAAGCTGCCACCCAGCTGGCAGCTACACCTCAAGAAAGTGTTCTGCAGATGATTGGCAGCCATAATCATAACCATACCCATGAGCGACTGAAGGACCTGACTTCTCGCTTGTTAAATGGCGATCAAGACAAAATTCCAAAACTCTGTGCTGCCACAGCGGCACAGCCTATTCTCAAGGGCGTGGAGCCTGTTCCTCAGCACGCCAGCCCTCCGAGGAAGTCCAGCGCCGCTCCTGAACTCACATTGAAAATAACCAAATGTGTTGTAAATGTGAAGCCTAGCCGATATGATGCTGATTATACAGGGGAGGGAACAGATGACACAAATGCCCCTTCCAGACTATCAGAAGGTGTTCTGCGCTCTCCAACTGCCAGTAGAGAAAGACGAAAGAGGAAGAGGGGGCTTGTGAGAAAGAGAACCCCACTGAATCGGAGCCGTGCCATTTTAGCCCCTCCTGTAAATGCTGATAGATCGCCTCTTCTGCACGCCACCATAAAGCCACATGACCTCACCAGTGATCCATGTGTCCTTCCCACTGAGTCTAATGAGCAGGCTGATTGCGAAATACCTGCTACTGTAAATCCCAACCCAAAGCAGGTAAGGCACCCAAAAATGATCATTCTCTTATCATTCACTCACCTTCATGCTGTCTCAAACTCGTATGACTTACTTTCTTCTGCGGAACACAGAGTTGTTTTGAAGGATGTGTGATTTGTTTTTGTCTATTCAATGCGAAAGGGGGTCCAAAACTTTCGAAAAGCACATAAAGGCAGCATAAGAAGTAATCCATACGAATCGAACCGTACATGATCGATTTGGGTGAGAAACATATTCAAGTCCTTATTCATTATAAGTCTTGACATCTGCTGTCACCTTGGCGTGTTCATGAGAGAAGCTCATTCACATACTTCCTTGCGCTTGACGCACACGCAGAGCACTGTACACGAACCAAACACAGTACGTATAAAATGTACCATGATCACCATAAGGTTGATGATAAAAACTTGAAATGCAACATCTTATTTATGTGGCAAACGCATGCAGTATCAAATAATCGCCTGCACCGTGTTCCAGTCGGGCCGGATTGTACAATACAAACAGAAGTCATGGATTAAACAACTCGAGTCGTATGGATGGAGTACCTTAATGCTGCCTTCATGTCCTTTTTGGAGAAAAGTTTTAGAAAGTTTTCATACGTGTTCCGCAGAAGAAATGTACTGTTATGTGAGTTTGAGATGGCATGAGGGTGAGGACATGATGAGAGAATTAACATTTTTGGGTAAACTATTCCATTAATGACACTCATTTACCAGCACATTTTACCACTACCTTTTGTACAAAATTAGCTATTCTTTAGGGCTGGGGAAAAAAATCTGTTCCGTTACAAATCACGATTCTTGAGCCAAACGATTTTAAAATCATCTCCCTGATGAAAAATTGATTGTTTTTATTTAATAAAAAAATGAATGCTACAATGATTAATAGATGAATATAGGAAGCTGTATAGTTCCACTATATGTATAGTGTGCAGAGTTCCACACTAACAGGTTGGCTCTCTGAGAAATGTTGTCTCCTTTAATTCTTTACGTTTAGTCCTTTAATGCACCACTGCTACGGCCAACAAAGCACCGTTTGTTCACTGTGGGATGTCTAAATCCTCGGCTGTCATCAATGTTCCTGTTATTATGCATAATCCTAATGTTTATTTGAGAGGTGTTTTGGAGAATATTTGTCAGAAGTCATTCTGCAGATTCTGTCTGACACTGCTTTAATAAATAGTTTAGCTGTAAAAAGGCTTCTCAAACTGTTGGGTGGTGTAAACTACATGTAGCGTCCCCACAGTATTTATAATCTAACAGCCATTCATGCACAGTGGCAGGTAATTTTGCACATTTACCCACCACTGTCGACAAGAAATGCCGACTAGACACAAAGACGCATGCTTGAGGAAACATCTGATTATATTTTGAAGAACAGATGAAAGAAATGCCGTCTGCGCATGTCTGATTTGCTTTTTTGTCCATAAGTTCGTTTGCTTTGGTGCAGCACGACAGTGTTTCGCGGAACACGCGCAAATGGTGAGTTTTCAAATTTTTTTCTGGGAGCAGTGTGTAAGAATAGTGTTGTCTATGAGAACGCTGCATAGGATCTCAGACTATCTCAGGATGCAAATAACATGCAATGACATTGGGACTACAGGTGAATTGTCATCTGTGTCATCATAATCCATACAGCCCCAGAAATGGTTCTTGAACAAGTTTACTCTTTAGCCTCCGTTTGTATGTTGCTAAAGTATCATTATGATAATAGTAATAGCCTATCATGGTGGTAATATGTCATATTTTATATTCTAAAATAATTTAAGTCAAGTTAAAATGATATATTGAATATATTTATTTGTTGAATACAAATATACATAAAGCAGCCTTGTATATGGGTTCCTTTGCACTAACTAGTCACCAGCTCAGACAATGCACTGACTGGTCGATTGGTAGTTTTGCACATTCCTGCCTTTTACCTGCAAATTATATATTACAGAGTGAAAACAATTGTCAATTCAAACACAACTGTTCTTTAATAGACATTTCTTTCTGAGAAAAAGATTTAACAAAGTTTCTTTATCTTTTTAAGAAGTTTTTATATCAAAACATCAAATCGCAATACTTACAGAATTGCAATATCGCAATAAATATTGAATCGGCTAGGTAATATCGTTGTAATATGAATCAGGAGGTCTGTGGCAATTCCCAGCCCTACTATTCTTTTGAAAAAAAATGTATTAGCTGCTCTTTAGTGCAACGTTGTAACCCAAACACATTTTACTTTCCATTTCTGTCATGCAGCAGCCCATGGCTGAGTGCGAGGTGAGTGATGTTGCACAGGTTGTGGATGAAGTGGAAGTAAGTGATGCAGAGACACAACCCTATGTGCAGTACTCAGTGGGCGACATTATCTGGACCAAAGTTTCTGGATACCCATGGTGGCCATGTATGATCACTACAGACCCTGAGTTCGATGTGCACTTTAGGTTGAAAGGTAAGGTCTGGGGCAGTTGATTATTGTTTTAAAGAACTTTTCACAATAACATCCTCAAGTATAAGAGAAGTATTATTTTCATAATTATCAGACAGTTTGTGTCGGACCATGCTAATATGAAAACTTTAATGTTGGTTTGTATTTGTTTGCTTGTATGCTGTAATTATAAATTGTATATTGTGAGAGAGATTGTAAGCTGAAAGAATGCACCTGCAATTTAAAGTGCATTAAACGACAACATTAAAAGACTGCCTGCTAAAATGAAGAAAAAATTAAGATAAGTAACAAAGAATGAGCCCACCATGTTTGCAACATAACTAATTAAATTGGCATTCTCTCTCTCTCTCTCTCTCTTTTTGTTACTTAATTGCAAACACATAACTGCCATACAAATAACTAGGAATAACACTGGTCATCAAATGTGGAAAAATACTGTGAGATAAGAATGGGATGGTCTTGGCATTTTCTTAATGCTGCAAGTTATAAAAGCATGATAACTTAATGCCTTGATTATTGACAAATTAGTTAATATGCACTGAACCTACATTTTAACCTACAAAGTCATCATCATAGCAGTGGTGTTAGCTGAGACCATGAGAGTGACCTAGGAGGACCATGTAAATATTGAAAAAAAAAAAAAAAAAAGCCCTGCACTTCTGGATAAATTATTGTCTGTCAGTGGGATTTTAAACATGAGAGAACTGTATCATGACTCCTCTCCCAACACTACTCACAATGTAAAAGCAGCACTTCTATTTGGTCTAAAATAGGCCAAAACTACTAATAGGGGAGCACACAGAGCCTGTGAAAATTATATTTACACAAGTGTGATCCTTCGATAACAAGCAGAGAGATGGACTGACTTCCAACTGCACTGTCAACAGGACAGCATGAGAAATGTAGCTTCTGTAAAAGAAGGAATTCTCAATATTTATTTGTTTGCTTGTTTTAACAGTGAATGGCCGTAAAGGATTGTTGTACCACGTACAGTACTTTGGAGATGCTCCAGAGAGAGGATATGTCTTTGAGAAGAGCATAGTCACCTTCTCTGGTAAAGACCAGTACGAGTTACTTAGCCGTGGCAACAAACTCCCCAGTGAAACCAGTGGAAGGAAGGTACAGTTATTTTTGTGTATATATTCCACAAAGGTGTAAGTTTTACCAATTTTGTTATCGTATGATGGAAATCCTGGGTCTCAGACTTCCTTGATTTCCTCTCTCCAGCGAGCAATTCCTCGTAAGATCCGGGAACAGTGGGAAAGAGGTGTGTTTCAGGCTACAGAAGCATTGAGTCTACTCATAGAGGAGCGACTGGACAAATTCAGCTATGTGTATGAAGAAGGGAAAGCCCAGTTCAATATTCGCATGCTACAAGAGCTTCAAGAACAGCACAATCAGGAGCCACAACAAGACCAAGACCACAAAGAGTCTCAGGAGCTTGTCAGCCTCACTCCCCCCGACTCCACCCAGTCCAGCCCCAACTCCTCAAAAACTGCCACCATCTCAGTCCTCCTCACCCCTCCCACAGACAGCAGCACTTCAGCAGGGAAAACAACCTTCCCCAGAAAAGCACCTAGAACTTCAGTAAAGAGGGATCGCCATAGACAGGGCACCGCAACACTGAAGAGGAAGAAGACAGCAGCTATCTCTGCCAAAGAGATCCCTTTAACGGAGTCTACTGTTCAGGTAGCAAGTAGGGTTATTAGGATTGTTGACATCTGTATAGGATCAAAATTTTATTTTATGTCATGTTAAATATCTTTTTGTGTTGTAGGATCCATGCACTGCATCAGAGACACTTAAACCTCAGAGGAAAATAAAGACAAAGGCTGGGAAACAGACAACCTGGACAAAAGTATGTTTTTGTTTTGTCATATTGGATTTTGAGCAGTGTTTCTGTGGTATTTGTTGTAAAGATAATCGCTTTATTTCTTTCCATGTGGTGTGGGTGAAGGACATACTCTGTATTGGCTTAGACTTTCAGCCAAAAGCACCTCAGAAGAAACCGAGGCAGCTCAGGCAAAAATTTCCTGCAGCACCAAACTCGGTGAAGAAAAGGAGAGCAAAAGCGGGCGTCAGTATATCTGACACTTTGAAGGCAGAGTCCACCAATCCTGGGCAGTCAGGTGAGAAACAACTTAAAGTACAATCTTAAATACTTTGACGAATCAAACATTTGTAATTAGGGCTGAGAATCGTAAGGAATTTAACGATTCCGGTTCAGATTCCTTCTTACAATTCCAGTTCCTTAACAGTTCCATTAACGATTCCGGTAATTCTTTTAGTACCTTTTTTTTTTAAAGAATTATTTGGAAATGAGAAATGCAATTCTTTTTGTATTTACTACCCTCTGCTGTCTGTTACCAAATGATGAGATCATTTCAGGCTTCTACAGGGCAGATATAACAAATCAGAAATACATTTAATAAATTTATTGTAAAAGGTGTGTTTGCAGACTTTTTAAGAGACATAATTACAATCCAATAATAGATCCTAACTATATTTTAAATAAATCTAAACCAACAAGAAATGTGATGGCATATTTAATTCATTTATTGTTTTATAAAATTGCACTTATTACAATAAAACTTGTGTATCTTCAACTATATATTGTCATTTGAATAACCAGTCAGTAACTGCACTGCTTAATTTAATAGAGACTGTGTTATGTAGCCTAATGTTGTACTTCAGGCTTGTGAGACTTCAACAGTTCTTATTTCATTTCAAATTGGACATTAATAACTTGCGCATCAGTATTAAGATTACTTGTATACCGTACCATACTGGAAGTGCTGTATGTTTTGTGCTGCATATTCAAAATAATCGGCTTCTTTGAATAATTATTTTGGAAAAACTATACCAGAAACGCATACGTTTCAAACTGTAGATTCAAAAGAGCCGGCTCGAGAGTTGTTCGATCGAGAATCAAATACACTGGTAGAGCTGTGTGTTTTACGCTGAAGAGTTAGTAGAGGGCAGCACTGCTGCAGAAATTTGCTGCTGGAAACAACAATGTTCCTGTTCAACAGTGTTCCATCAACAGAAGATTGCATGCAGGAGAGCGGAACCGAAAGTCACACATCATACAATTCTGCTATTTTTTTTTTTTTTAAAGAATGGAACAAGAACCGGTTCTCGGTTCCCAAAACTATTTGTAATAATATAATTTAAACCATTCACATTTCCCTTTATGCCTTGCAAGAACAGACCTAAATCAGTCTAAGGTATTTTGATCATATATTTTTGTAATTCCTGTTTTTCTTCTTTCTTTTTTTTTTTTTCAGATATAAAGGTATTTGCACCAATCCCGAAACTAGTGAAGGACAAGGCAGATGCAGTTTCTAAAGGTGTGTGGGTGGTTTTATTAGTTGCATCCTTGAAGTTGTTTATTGAAAAGGTTAACGGGCTGGAAAATACAAATTCTCAGCTCTGAGAGGCTTTAGATGATGAGAATGTATACTTAATGCTTCATACAGGAAGGAAAAAAGGCTCTAAACGTTTACGAGAGGAGTCAAAGGAGGAGGGTGTGGCACCCCAACCCAGAAAGAAAAGCAGGCTGGAAAAGGGGTTAAAAAAACAGAGAAGCCGAAAGGTATGAAATTGGAGAAAATGCCCTGTAGTCACTGAATTGTCAGAGTCTGATCTGAATTGTTTGTGTTAACTGACCCTTCACTAAGCCCCACCTTAAAAGCATTTCTGACCAATCCTGTCTTGGCAACTGTTGCCGTCCACCATTTCTCTGACAAGTGTTTCCTTTTTTCCAATGAGAGTCTACGGGAGTGATACGAGTAGTTTTTCAGCTAAATTTGATAGAAATTATAAAAAAAAGTAAAAAACTTTGTTGCTAGGTCATTGTAAAGCCACTTTCACACCGTGACACTTTGTTGCTGGCGCTGGCGATGTGAACGGGGCGGTAATACGAGGTACCTAGAGAGGATACATGCAGTGTTTTTTTCTTTCTTTTTTAAAAATCTTTTAATTCTTTAAAGTCTCAGTCATCTTTCCCAAATGAACATGGATAACATCAGTGAGGACACCTACATTTGATCCCAGATAAATTAAAGCTAATAACTTAAGGTTAATTCATTTATGTATTGATTCAGGTCTTAGTAAATATGATAGTAAAGAGTTCACAGCATCATCGTGAATGTGTTTTGAGATGTTATGAGCAGTTCTGTTCACTTACACTGTCAGGTGTGTAATCGCCATCAAATGATGCTTTTCTCTTTTTAGGTGACTGTAATAATAATTCTGATTTACAGTCTCCACAGTTTTCAATCAAATCACTGTGTAATTTAATTTCTTTACAAAAAATGTAGATAAAATGCTTTAAAATGTCACTCTTTATTCCAGTCTGGGCAATGGGCAATCTCCCATTCATTCTTATGAGAAGTTTGCCAAGCTTGTCAGAGCGAGCAGTGGTGGCCAAGGTTGACCGAGCTTAGCGAAGGGTCAATTTTTAAATACTGATATGTTTCCCCTCCTTCGCTTTTGTCAGAAGACGGAATTAGATGAGGCAACTGTCATTACACCGAGGAGGAGGAAGCAGAAATCTGACAGGAACAAGACAAGAAAAAGATCTAGAAAAGCCGCAAGTAAATCTGCAAACTACACAAAAGGACAATGCTCAGTCTAAATATTGTTCATCTATGTTGCTTTTTTTTAATAAATTTTTTTAAAATTTTTTGTCCATGTGTCCATAATGTTTCTGTTTTTAAAGAAATTCTGTTTTTTTAAATGCTTCTCAGGGGAGGAGGCTCCTGCCAATGTCGAACGTGTCAGGAAAAGGAAACAAGAATCGGCCAGACAATCACTTCCTGTCTCATCCAAAAAGCGTCGCCCATCAGATTATCCCGAGCCAGAGGTGTGTGTGTGTGGCTTGTGTTATGGACTTGGCAATCCAGTCAATATACAGGGTTCCCACTAGTGCTGGGTAGTGAAACAGATTTCACAATTTGATTCAGATTCACAAGCTTTCGATTCCGAATTGGATATTGATTAATTTGGGTTTATTTCTGTTACAAGGTCCATTTTTGTTTAAATATGAAAGAAATTGTCTCTCAGTTAATGCTCAATTACAAAGGGACCTTCTAACCTTCTAGGAACAATTCAAAAATACTAATTTGTCATGATATTTTATCAATAAATCTCTTGGAATTGCATATTATGTTGCATACATTTTTGTTAAATGTATGTTTACTTGCATAATTTGTACTAATTACAAGTATTTACATTGATATGTAGAACATGGCTAAATTGGTACTGTCTCTTTAAGAATAGTGTCATCAGCCAGTGAGCACATGTAACGAGAGAGTACGTGCATGGTTTCTTTAGTGCATACATGTGTGATTAGAATTAAATGCTTATTTGTTGTTGTTTTTAATCAACAACTGACTAAAGAACAGAAAGGGTATTAAAAGAGACATTATTCAGTGACATCTGGATTGCATGAATCTCAACTTTGGACACAGAAAGAGTTAATCCAAACTTTTACTTTCAACACACAGTGAAAGGTCTTGCTGCTAATAACTTTTTCGCCACTACACTACTCAATCACTGCTAAGTGAAATCTGAAAGTTTAAAAATAAACATTACCAGCCAGTGTCTAATCTCAGACATTTTTAGTCGCAAGCGCAAAATTTGTTTGCACTTGCGAGTGATTTACTTACATTATAGAGGGTTGTCACATGGAGTAAAAGATGGATCTTGGGATTTAAGAATCAATATTGAGATAATGAAGATTGTGATGCATCAGAAAATCTATACTTTTACCCAGTCCTTGTTGCCACCTTCATAAAAAGCCTGTATATGTCAGGAAATTTAGTCAGAATTCTTTTTTTCTATATGTATTTTATCATTCCTGGGTCTGACAATTTGTACTCTCATATATTTGTGGAAAGTGATAACTTGTACTCATGTATATATTTGTGATTCCAGAGTCTTTGTTTGGAACTATAATGAATGGTTGCTGTCGTTTAAAGACAAATAAAGTTTATTAGATTTTATTATGAATCTTTATTATTTGTTTGGGTTGGTGTGTGAGCAGAGACCCGATTCTCCCAGTGACAGCACAGACGAATCGCCGACCTCAAAGAAGGTAGAGCGCACTGCAGGAGCCAAGAAAGAGTGTGTGTGTCTGGTGAGTGAATTGTGTCTGTAAGGAGATTTTCTGCCATGTTGCTTGCTGCGTAGGCATGTGTGTGATGTGTTGCTGTTCCACAGGTGTGTGAACAGACTGGTGAAGATCTAGTCTTGTGTGAGGGACAGTGCTGTGGTTCATATCACCGGCAGTGTATAGGCCTGCAGCAGTCCGCAGGAAAGGTGCTCTGCACCACGTGCAGCTCAGGTGAGACACACAGTCACTGGTTATGTGGGTGAAAAAGTGTGTGTGTGTGTATGTATATGTGTATATATATATATATATATATATATATATATATATAACTCAGCAAAAAAAGAAACATCCTCTCACTTTCAACTGATTTATTTTCAGCAAACTTAACGTGTAAAATATTTGTATGAACATAAAAAGTTTCAACAACTAAGACAAAAACTGAACAAGTTTCACAGACATGTGACTAACAGAAATTGAATAATTTGTCCCTGAACGGGGGGGGGGGGGGGTCAAAATCAAAAGTAACAGTCAGTATCTGGTGTGGCCACCAGCTGCATTAAGTACTGCTGTGCATCTCCTCCTCATGGACTGCACCAGATTTGCCAGTTCTTGCTGTGAGATGTTACCCCACTCTTCCACCAAGGCACTTGCAAGTTCCCGGACATTTCTGGGGGAATGGCCCTAGCCCTCACCCTCCGATCCAACAAGTCCCAGACGCGCTCAATGGGATTGAGATCTGGGCTCTTCGCTAGCCATGGCAGAACACTGACATTCCTGTCTTGCAGGAAATCACACACAGAACGAGCAGTATGGCTGGTGGCATTGTCATGCTGGAGGGTCATGTCAGGATGAGCCTGCAGGAAGGGTACCACATGAAGGAGGAGGATGTCTTCCCTGTAACGCACAGCGTTGAGATTGCCTGCAATGACAACAAGCTCAGTCCGATGATGCTGTGACACACTGCTCCAGACCATGACGGACCCTCCACCTCCAAATCAATCTCACTCCAGAGTACAGGCCTCGATGTAACGCTCATTCCTTTGACGATAAACGCGAGTCCGACCATCACCCCTGGTGAGACAAAACCATGACTTATCAGTGAAGAACACTTTTTGCCAGTCCTGTCTGGTCCAGTGGAGGTGGGTTTGCGCCCATAGGCGACATTGTTGCCGGTGATGTCTGGTATGGACCTGCCTTACAACAGGCCTACAAGCCCTCAGTCCAGCCTCTCTCAGCCTATTGCGGACAGTCTGAGCACTGATGGAGCGATTGTGCGTTCCTGGTGTAACTTGGGCAGTTGTTGTTGGCATCCTGTACCTGTCCCACAGGTGTGATATTCGGATGTACCGATCCGGTGCAGGTGTTGTTACATGTGGTCTGCCACTGCGAGGACGATCAGCTGTCCTTCCTGTCTCCCTGTAGCGCTGTCTTAGGAATCTCACTGTACGGACATTGCAATTTATTGCCCTGGCCACATCTACAGTCCTCATGCCTCCATGCAGCATGCCTAAGGCACGTTCACGCAGATGAGCAGGGACCCTGGGCATCTTTCTTTTGGTGTTTTTCAGAGTCAGTAGAAAGGTCTCTTTAGTGTCCTAAGTTTTTATAACTGTGATCTTAATTGCCTACCATCTGTAAGCTGTTAGTGTCTTAACGACCGTTCCACAGGTGTATGTTCATTCATTGTTTATGGTTCATTGAACAAGCATGGAAAACATTGTTTAAACCCTTTACAATAAAGATCTGTAAATTTATTTGGATTTTTACAAAATTCTTTAAAAAAAACAGTGTCCTGCAAAAGGGACTTTTCTTTTTTTGCTGAGTGTGTGTGTGTGTGTGTGTGTGTGTGTGTGTGTGTGTGTATATATATATATATATATAAATAAAATGATGTAAGTTTGGAATAATGTACAGATTTTGCTGTTTCGGAAGGAAATTGGTACTTTAATTCACCAGTGGCATTCAACTGATCAAAAAGTATAGTCGGGACATTACTGATGTAAAAAACAGCACCATCACTATTTGAAAAGTCATTTTTGATCAAATCTAGATAGACCCCATTTCCTGCAGCCGTCACTCCAACACCTTATCCTTAAGTAATCATGCTAAATTGCTAATTTGGTACAAGAAAATCACTTGCCATTATATCAAACACATTTGAAAGCACATTTGATTTGATTCGATTCTTTAAACGAAGCTTAACATTGTGTTTGTTTTTGAGTTGCCACAGTATGCAATAGTGTCAATATTAGGTCAAAAATGGCAAAAATAGAAACTCATCAGTCAATCATTGTTTTGAGGAATGAAGGCTATTCAATGCTTGAAATTGCCAAAAAAATGAAGATTTCATACAAAGTGAACACTACAACTGGCTCTAACAAGGACTGAACGAGATGTGGAAGGCCAGATGTACAACTAAACAAGAGGATAAGTACATCAGAGTCTCTAGTTTGAGAAAAAGATGCCTCACATGTCCTCAGTTGACAGTTTCATTGAATTCTACCCGCTCAACACCAGTTTCGTGTACAACAGTAAAGAGAGGACTCAGGGGTGCAGGCCTTATGGGAAGAATTGCAAAGAAAAAGCCACTTTTGAAACAGAAAAACAAAAAGAATTGGACAATGGACAACAGATAATTGGAAAAGAGTGTTATGGATCTCACAGCAACTTGCGCTTTTGTGGGATCAGCTAGACTGTAAGGTGCGTGAGAAGTGCCCAACAAGACAGCCACATCTACAGTTGCAATCGAAATTATTCAACCCCCCCCCAAGACAGTAAGGATTTACAAAGGTAAGTGTAAGGGGGTTCAGTGGAAAGGAGGCGGCGAGAAGCAAGATTTCCTGGTTCAGGTAGGAGTTTAATTATTCACGTTAACGCTCACAGCTTCACAGTCCACAGCTTTACAATCAAACATTCATTTAACATTTCACGTCAACAATATCATGTGGCGTCGTGGCCTTTCTTGCGCCAGTCTCTCTCTCCCCGCATCTACTGGCGGTGTGGCTCTTTGCCGCTCTCCCCGTGCTCCCTGAAATTAGAGACAGGTGTTAGACATAATTTAGCTCAGGTGTAAGCGCCCTTACCGCTTTCTGTCTCTCGGGAGAGATGCTTGACCACGCCCCCGCTGCCACAGTAAGCTTTTCTGATGACCCAGAATTTTTAAACTTTACATCTATATCAGTTGAGTGACACATTCAAAGTCATAGTGTGAATATATAACCTAATATTTCTAAATAGCAGGATTTTTAAAAAATACAGCCATGTCATAATTATTCAACCCCTATTGCATGTAACTGTTTCTTAAATATGTAAGGCTACACAAGTAATTGTTTTAAAACAAAATTAAGTCATCAATCTGCAATGGCTCTTATTTAAGTTTTAAAATGTAAGTTTAGCGTTGTAAGCAAAAATGTATTTCTATGCAAAAAATGCAATTAAAAATAAGCTGTCTCAAAAGCTAATAGAGGAGATTATTTAATTACACAAGAAAGGTCATGGCTAAAAGTACATTTCCAAGGCAATTCAATTTCCAATAGACAAAGTTGGCAGCACCATTCATACATTTTTTTAAATATGGTACAACAGCAACCTTCTTGGGGTGTGGAAGGAAGCAAAACTTCAAGGGAAATATTGACTTGAATATTGACACTAAACTGAAAATGAGTTTTAGACCCATGGGTCAGCAGTACGTCTGGAGTAAGATGACAAGGTGATGACAAGAATGACACCATCCCCACAGTCAAGCATGGAGGTGGGTTAGTCCTGTTATGGGGGTGTTTTGCAGCTGTAGGAAACGGCTATCCTGACTATGTGACTGACACCATGGATTCTTTCAGGTATCAGGCCATTTTGGCATGAAAAATGTGTTACTTCAGTGTGTAAATTGAAGCTCTGTGATCACTGGACTTTCCAGCAAGACAATAACACCAAGGATACATCCAAGTTGTCCAAAATCTGGTTCAGGGTTAGGTCGTGGAATGTCCTTAAATGGCCCTTTCAGTCCATCATTAAAATCCCATTGCAAACCATTGTTGGGATTGCAAGGAAGTAGTGGCAGCACAGAAACCAAAGACTCAATGAGCTGGAAGCTTTTGCTCATGAGAAATGTGTAAAAATTCTAATAGAGAGGTGTCCGAAGCCTGAGAACACTTACCTGTAACATTTATTTGCTGTTATTAATGATACAGGATGCTCCACAAATGATTTGTTCTCAATCACTCAAATGTGTATGAAAAACTTACTTTGACTGTTTACTGAGGTTTTAGATGATGTGTTTTAATTCACATCACCATAATGTATTGCTGGTCAGGGGGGTTGAATAATTTCGAATGCAACTGTATGGCAAGTGCTACAGGAATCGTGGGGTGAAATGTCACCCGAGTATCTGGACAAACTGACAGCTAGAATGCCAAGGATCTGCAAAGCTGTCATTGCTGCACGTGGAGGATTTTTTTGATGATAACTCTTTGAAGTAGTTTAAGAAGTTCTGGACATTTTTTTTCAAATTGTAATAGTAATTTTTAACATTATTAATGTCCTGACTATACATTGTGATCAGTTGAATGCCACTTTGGGGAATAAAAGTACTAATTTCTTTCCATAAGAGCAAAATCTGTACATTATTCTAAACCTTTGGCCGCCTGTGTGTGTATGTGTGTGTGTGTATATATATATATATATATATATATATATTAGTCAATGTGAGCTATTTAAACTTTATTTTCTGTCTTATTTTCAGGTGAACAAGTGTGTTTCACCTGTAAGAAGTCTGATGGAGAGGTGCGGCGCTGTTGTGTTCTTCACTGTGGCCGCTTCTATCATGAGGCCTGTGTGCAGTTGAGTGATCTGACTGTGTTTGACAACCGAGGGTTCCGTTGCCCCTTGCATACCTGCCTCAGCTGCCATAACAGTGGCCGTGGTAACGCCAAAGCCACCAAAGGTACTTAACTGTCAACAAATTATGACAAAATACCATTTTATTTATTTAAATCAAAACTCTTGTGAAAGTGTATCTGTATTCATTTACACAGTGACATGTAAAACTACAAGCAGTAATATGGTGGTTCAATTTGTATTCTATAAGTTTTTTTGTTTTTTTTTTATCATTGCAAGGACTGGCACATAAGTGTTATTCCTTTTGAACAAACAGGCTTATTGTTGTTTTGCCATCCTGGCTATCCAAAGTAGGATTTAAATTTAGTTGCTGCTGGTTTTGTGTTGCACTGTTGTAAATCAAACTTCCATTGTCCCCTTGCAGGAAAGATGATGCGCTGTTTGCGCTGCCCTGTGGCCTATCATGTCGGAGATCTGTGTGTTGCTGCGGGTAGCGAGATGCTGTCTTCCAATGCCATTGTGTGCACAAATCACTTCAGGGCTAAGAAGGGCTACAGCCACCACTCCCATGTCAACGTTAGCTGGTGCTTTATCTGCTCAAAGGGTGTGACTTCCACTGTCATCGTTCAAGAATTAAGATCTCTGCATTAGTTCTTTATTCAGTGAGCAGCGTCTGTAGTGGTCTCATTTAAACATTGCAAATTGGGGGATTAAAGTGTCCATAGTTATGTTTTCTTCGATCATAAGAACAATATATGCCTCAAGGACACTAATATAAATATGCATATGTTTGTGTTTAAGGTGGCAGTCTGCTGTGTTGTGAATCGTGTCCAGCTGCATTTCATCCTGACTGTCTGAATATCGCTATGCCTGACGGCAGCTGGTTCTGTACTGACTGCCGCTCAGGAAAGAAACCCAGATACAGAGACATCATCTGGGTCAAACTGGGAAACTACAGGTCAGTTTTCAGTAGCAGCACAAACTTGAACTTTATTTAAAGGTATAGTTCACCCACTAATGAAAATGCTCTCATCATATACTCTCCCTCATGCCATCCCAGATGTGTATGACTTTCTTTCAACTGCTGAACTTAAATTAAGATTTTTAGAATAATATTTCTGCTCTGTAGGTCCAAACAATGCAAGTGAATGGGTACCAAAATCCATTTGTTCAGTGTTTTAATCCATGTCTTCAGAAGTGATCTGATAGATGTGGGTGAGAAACAGATCAATATTCAAGTCTTTTTTGTTGTTGTTGTTGTTGTTGTTGTTGTTGCTAGGAATTCTTCTCTCTGACCAGTAGGGGGTGAAATGCATGAAGAATGTGAATCACCAAAAACAAAAGAATATTAACGTGGAGATTGACTGAGCAGGGAGGAAAATTTATAGTAAACAAGGACTTAAATATTGATCTTTTTCTCACCCACACGTATCATATCGCTTCTGAAGACATGGATTTAACCACTGGAGTATTACTTTTATTGTGACTTATGTGATTTCTGGAGCTTCAAAGTTTTGGCACCCATTCACTTGCATTGTATGGACCAAAAGAGCTGAAATAATCTTCTAAAAATCTTCATTTGCATTCAGCAGATAAAAGAAAGGCATACACATCTGGGATGGTGAGTAAATGATGAGAGAATTTTCATTTTTGGGTGAACAAACCACTTTTAATCTACAAATTCAGCTACTTCAGGGCTCAACAATAACGAGGGGCCATTGTAAGAATTTGGGAACGGAACAGTCACTTGCTATGTTGGTCCAGTGCTTAAATTAAGTTCCATAGATCTTAGGGTTGTTGATCTTATACATGAGTTATGATGACTTTGCAGATATAAAAACATGATTATTATTTTTATATATATATATATATATATAATAATATTATTATTATTAATTTATGTTTTATGATGGGGCTAGTAAAATGTTTTTTGTGAAAATCAGAGCTAACAAATCCTAATTGTTGAGGCCTTCACTTGCAGCATGGGTTTTATTTAATTTCATCTCATTTTAAAGATTATTCTCTTGTTCTGATGATTGATTTTCATTTTGAAATTCTAGATGGTGGCCTGCAGAGATCCGTCATCCTAAGAACATTCCAACAAACATCCAGCACCTGCGGCATGAGATTGGAGAGTTTCCAGTGTTCTTTTTTGGCTCTAAAGACTACTTCTGGACACACCAGGGCAGAGTGTTCCCTTACATGGAGGGAGACAGGGGAAGCAAACACCAGCAGACTGGCATCGGGAAGGTCTTTAAGAATGGTAAAAGAAGCCTAATTTTATGGTCTTATATCATGCATATCCATATTATTCAGTGCTGATATTGAATGGTTCCTCTGTCCCAATCTATGCAGCCTTGTTGGAGGCTGAAGCTCGTTTTAATGAGATAAAGACGGAGCGGGAAGCCAAGGAGGCTCATGAAAACAACAAGAAACCTCCTCCATATAAATACATCAAGGTACTGCCATTCACTGTGTTCAACTATGAACTTTATTGGGGATACACCACATTTTTAAATCGACTAGTCGCTGTTAAATAAGGGTTGTGTCCTCAATAGATTATAACTGACAGATTCAACAAATAAATATGCTAAATTACTATAAATTCTTATTGCACAAAGTCTCCTCAAAACAGAGACCTACAGATTATGCATTATAAGGGAACATTTCTCACAGCAGGCAATGGGAAGTCTGACAGTTGAAAAAAGGTGGTGAATTTTTAACAGAAGTGCTGCTTTGATGCCTGCGGCAGCGGAGCTTAAAAGGGGATTAGAGTGGCAACTTCTCTGAAAGGGTTTTAGTGTACCATTGACAGTCTAGTTAGTGTCAGACTCTTAGCATGATAAAGCACAGGATGCTGTCTGTATGCTTTCTGAACAGTCCTCTTCCCATTTAAAGCACTACTGCAAAAAAAAAAAAAAAAAAATTTAAGTTAAAACTAGGGATGCACTGATGTATCGTCCCCTTATATGTATTGGCCAGTTGTTGACCTAATTAAAACCATTTGCAAATCAGTTTTAGGCATGAAAATGCTAATATGAAAAAGTGCTTCAGTCACATCACAGTCAGCATTGTGTAGGCAAGCGCCACCCTCTAGAGGTGTGTTTGGCATTTTCCATTATACCACAACATAACTTAAAAGAGCGTTTTTTTTTGTTTTTGTTTTTTTTTGTAACTTTTAAAAAAAAAAATGTTTTCATGATGTGGTTGACATTTCTGTGGAATTGCTTAACATATGCATAGTATGAATTTGTGATGTTGAAACACTAATCTCATGACAAAATAAGGTAAGTGGCAAAATATTGGTATCGGTCAAGTATTTCCATATCGGTGCATCCCTAGGTAAAACAATTTAAAGTTATATTGTGATTAACTCACTAGAGGACCTCACTAAAACAGGTGTCCCACTAGCAGACTCCAAACAACTCTATTTTGGCTGAGGGTGTCACACATGCTGACTGTTTTTCTGAGATCTCGCTCTCTTCAGCCGGAGGTAGGACACACTTGCCGATTATAAAAAAAAAAAAAAAAACACAAAGGGGTGGGTTGGTGACAAACATACAAACTCACCACAACTCTCTCTCTGATTCTCTATCACGTGGAGCTCCCCGAAATAACAACAGAAGGCACCGTGTGAGCATAAACAATTGTAATAGTAATTTAGGCCATTTTCATACCTGTAGCTTGCTTGAATTTTTTTTTTTTTTTTTTTTTTTGTTTCAAAACCGGGGCAAGTCCATACAGTGCAAGTGAATGGATGCCAACATTTTGAAGCTCCAAAATCCACATAAGGGCAACATAAAAGTACTCCAAACGACTCTGGTAGTTAAATACATATGTTCTGAAGCAATATGATAGGTGTGGGTGCTATAATATCGTTTCTGAACACATGGATTTATAATAATAATTATAATTTTCTTTATTCATCACACATTATACATTTTGCACATATACAGTGAAATTCTTCTTTTTTCACATATCCCAGCTAGGCTGGGGTCAGAGTGCAGGGTCAGCCATGATACGGCGCCCCTGGAGCAGATAGGGTCAAGGGCCTTGCTCAAGGGCCCAACAGTGGCATCTTGGCGGTGCTGGGGCTTGAACCCCTGACCTTCTGATCAGTAACCCAGAGCCTTAACCGCTGAGCTACCACTGCCCCGCATGATTCCAGTGGATTTAACCACTGGAATCATATGGATTACTTTTTATGATGCCTTTATGTGGATTTTGGAGCTTCAAATTTTTGGCATCCATTCACTTGCATTGTATGGACCTACAGAGCTGAAATATTCTTCTAAAAATCTTAATTTGTGTTCTGCAGAAGAAAGTCATACACATCTGGGATGCCAAGAGAGTGAGTAAATTGAGAGAATTTTTTGGGTGAACTATCCCTTTAACTCAGCAGGGAGTCCCGACGGTCAAGTGATTCACGACCTCCCACTAAGAGATGCTAATGCGCATTTCTTCTCCCTCCACCTGGCCAGTGATTATTTTAATTAAGCCCACGCATGAAAATCACTGGAAAAATCGGCTAGTGGGGCTCCGGCTTAAACGACTAGTTGACAATCCTGACCCATCCCTAGGTCTTTATACGTATTTACATTTGAAGTCTCTGGCATACACCTTAGCCAAATCTTAGCCTGTCATAGGTCAGTTAGGATCACTATTTTAAGAATGTGAAATGTCATAATAATAGCAGAGAGTGATTTATTTCAGCTTTTATTTCTTTCATCACATTCCCAGTGGGTCAGGAGTTTATATACACTTTGTTAGTATTTGGTATCATTGCCTTTAAATTGTTTAACTTGGGTCAGATGTTATGGGAAGCCTTCCACAAGCTTCTCACAATAATTTGCTGGAATTTTGGCCCATTCCTCCAGACAGAACTGGTGTAACTGAGTCAGGTTTGTAGGCCTCCTTGCTCGCACACGCTTTTTCAGTTCTGCCCACAAATGTTCTATCGGATTGAGGTCAGGGCTTTGTGATGGCCACTCCAATACCTCGACTTTGTTGTCCTAAAGCCATTTTGCCACAACTTTGGAGGTATGCTTGGGGTCATTGTCCATTTGGAAGACCCATTTGTGACTGAGCTTTAACTTCCTGGCTGATGTCTTGAAATGAAGCTTCAGTATATCCACAATTTTCCTTCCTCATGATGCCATCTAGTTTGTGGAGTGCACCAGTCCCTCCTGCAGCAAAGCACCCCCACAACATGATGCTGCCACCCCCATGCTTCACTGTTGGGATGGTGTTCTTTGGCTTGCAAGCCTCCACCTTTTCCCTCCAAACATAAAGATGGTCATTATGGCCAAAGAGTTACATTTTTGTTTTATCAGACCAGAGGACATTTCTCCAAAAAGTAAGATCTTTGTCCCCATGTGCACTTACAAACTGTAGTCTGACTTTTTTATGGTGGTTTTAAAGCAGTGGCTTCTTCCTTGCTGAGCAGCCTTTCAGGTTATGTCGATATAGGACTCATTTTACTGTGGATATAGATACTTGTCTACCTGTTTCCTCCAGCATCTTCACAAGGTCCTTTGCTGTTGTTCTGAGATTGATTTGCACTTTTCGCACCAAATTACGTTCATCTCTAGGAGACAGAATGCGTCTCCTTCATGAGCGGTATGATGGCTGCGTGGTCCCATGGTGTTTACACTTGCATACTATTGTTTGTACAGATGAACGTGGTACCTTCAGGTGTTTGGAAATTGCTCCCAAGGATCAACCAGACTTGTGGAGGTCCACAAATATTTTCTTTCTGAGGTCTTGGCTGATTTAAAAAAAAAAATAAATGTATTACCCATGATGTCAAGCAAAGAGGCACTGAGTTTGAAGTTAGGCCTTAAAATACATCCACAGGTACACCTCCAGTTCAGTACACCTCCTATCAGAAGCTAATCGGCTAATTGTCTAAAGTCTTGACATAATTTTCTGGAATTTTCCAAGCTGCTTAAAGGCAGTTAACTTTGTGTATGTAAACTTCTGACCCACTGGAATTGTGATCTAGTCAATTAAAAGTGAAACAATCTGTCTATTAACAATTGTTGGAAAAATTTCTCGTGTCATGCACAAAGCAGATGTCCAAACGACTTGCCAAAACTATAGTTTGCTAATATTAAATCTGTGGAGTGGTTAAAAAATGAGTTTTAATGACTTCAACCTAAGTGTATGTAAATTTCTGACTTCAGCTGTATACTCCACAAGCTAATGAGCAAACATGCTGAATAATCTATTGGTGAATGGTTTCAGGTGAATAAGCCTTGTGGGGGAGTGCAGGTCTACACTGCGGACATCTCTGAGATCCCCAAGTGTAACTGTAAGCCGTCCGACGAGCGTCCCTGCAGCTTTGAGTCAGAGTGTCTGAATCGCATGCTATTGTACGAGTGCCATCCTCAGGTGTGTCCGGCTGGAGAGCGCTGCCAGAACCAGGACTTCACCAAACGCCTGTACCCTGAAACCAAGATCATCCGTACTGCAGGCAAAGGCTGGGGCCTGCTATCTATGCGAGACATTAAGAAAGTAAGTGCGCTGGGTTTTGAAAAGCTGTAATCAAGGAGTGTTACTCTATGTGATTAATGATAGGTTGCTGTTTGTGTCCTCATTAGCTAATTGGTGGTTTCATGTCACTCAGGGGGAGTTTGTGAATGAATACGTGGGTGAATTGATTGATGAGGAGGAGTGCAGAGCCAGAATCAAATACGCTCAGGAGAACGACATCATGCACTTCTATATGCTCACAATTGACAAGGTGTGTGTGTGTGTGTGTGTGTAATATATATAATATTTTATTGTAATAATCTTAATAAAAATAGTAAAGGCACAGTGTGTGTACGTATTTTAATTACGTATTTCATTAACAAAATTGTCCCCAAGAGTCAGCTTAATCTAACAAAACCTCCCTTTTGGGACATTCATGGATGTCCTTAACTGGAAAATCAATTTGTAAATAAACCAAGTACTGTTTTTTAAAGCTCAAAAAATGCAGACATTTTTTTTTTTTTTTTTTTTTAGGGGTAGGGATAGGATGTGGATTGGGGATAGTCTATAGTAAATATTCACTTTTTATAAAAGCAATAGGTGTCTATGGTATGTTCAGGTTTAGTTAGCCAAGTAAACGTGTGCAAGCCCCACTAGCTCTTCCTGTACAGGGTTCATGCTGTGTGGTGCTTGGACCCTGTGCAGCAGAGCCAGACAAAAAGTGTTGTATTGGGAGTGCCACTAAACAGACTTGTGTGGCACTACAGTTCATAATACTACAGATACTCATAGATAACACACTCGTAACAGCATAATGGTTTGTGATGCTTCTACATTGATCATGAATAATTTTTTGTGTAGGATCGCATTATAGATGCAGGTCCCAAAGGGAACTTCTCTCGCTTCATGAATCACAGCTGCCAGCCCAACTGTGAGACTCAGAAATGGACTGTTAACGGAGACACACGTGTGGGCCTGTTTGCCGTGTGTGACATCCCTGTTGGTGAGCTCACATTCTTAGAAGGATTTTGAGATTCTGTGTTTGTTAATTCTCTGGCAAGTTAATTTAGGAATATGTGATGTTTTCAGGCACTGAGCTGACTTTTAACTATAACCTGGACTGTCTGGGGAATGAAAAAACTGTGTGCCGCTGTGGAGCGCCCAACTGCAGTGGTTTCCTTGGTGACAGACCCAAGGTGAGCCGCTCTGTCACGGGTGTCTGTGGAATCCAGGGCTTTCTGTTGGGGAGTAAAAAGATAAAAATTACTTTAATTAAACATGGAGACAACTCTTATACCCTCTCTTTTCACCCCTCATTTCAGAATGGTCATTCTTCTGAGCCTAAAGCCAAGCATCAGAAGAAAAAGTCCAAGCGGAGAAGGGCCCGTAATGAAGGCAAGAAGTCTGAGGATGAGTGTTTCCGCTGTGGTGATGGAGGAGAGCTGGTTCTGTGTGATAAGAAAGGCTGCACCAAAGCCTATCACCTTTCCTGCCTGGACCGCACCAAGAGACCATTTGGTAAGAGCCATTGCTATGTCCTATTTGGCCCTTCCACACACATAGCCTTTGCCGTATTTATAAATGTGTTTTTTTTTTTTTTTTAGTTAAGAGATCACTCAGGAATAGCACAAATTGTTGAAATGCCTGCAAATCATGCTTTGTCGGATATGTTTTGTATTTAAACTAAGTGTGAAGGACGTAGCATTGGGGTAGGCTGCAAAAACTAATCGGTAAAATCGATAATTGTCAATAATGAAATCATCAACAACGAATTTCATTATCGATCAGTGACGTCATGTTACATTGGGGTGGGCAGTATATAGACTTTTTAAGGTATATCGATATACATTACCGTTCAAAAGTTTTGAAACACTCATTCTTTATTATAATGTGTTTTTTTTTTTTGTTTTGTTTTTCTTTTTTTTTTTTTCACATTTTAGAATAATAGTAAAGTCATCAAAACTATGGAATAACATAAATGGAACTATGGGAATTATGTTGTGACTAAACAAAATCCAAAATAAATCAAAACTGTGTTTATATTTTAGCATCTTCAAAGTAGTCACCCTTTGCCTAGATTTTTCAGAAATGTACTCTTGACATTTTCTCAACCAGCTTCTTGAGGTATCACCCTGGGATGCTTTTTAAACAGTATTGAAGGAGTTGGGCACTTATTGGCTGCTTTTCTTTATTATTTGGTCCAAGTCATCAATTTCAAAAACGTTTTTTTTTTTTATTTTTTATTACATTTTAGTTTTATAATGAAATAAATTATATTTTTGTCTACAAAATTAATTTCAAACATTTAAGCATACGCCTTCAGATCAGAAGATTAAGATCATGTGAAACATTTCAGTCAAGTGTTTCAAAACTTTTGACCAGTAGTTTATCTTCAAACGAGATATAGGATGAGACAATACCATTTATATTGATATAGCTTGATGTTGCGTTACATAACTTGTTTCTTCCATAAAGCCGTGCCGTGTTTGCATCTCTCCTCTCTCACACTCTCCGCGCAACCCCGCCCCCACTCGCTCAAGTTCTCCTGCAACATGGAGAGAGACAAAGCACTGGTTCACACTGCCAAGAAGACCTGGTTAGTTAAAAGAAGAATAATGGTTAAATTATTTGGAGATGGTTTGGATTTAAAAGGTCAGATGAGCAGCAAAACAGCTGCGCGCTGTTTGACTGACAGATGGCTTGTGTGTGCGGTGTGCTTTACATGCGTGTGTGCTCCGAGAACACTCGCACCTAAACGGACAAATACATTTCAAAATTCCACCAAAATGCCCATCTTAGTGAGGTGTTCATGTAAACACAGAGAGTGATGTCTAAAGTGAATGTAAATATTAGCTGATTTGTATCGAAATTTACGACTTGTAAGTTTAAATGTAAACTAACAGACATGCCACTGTCTAGTGTGTCCTTAATATTAATCAAACAACAATAAAAAGAAATGACAAAAACACTCTCTGCTCTTGACTGGATAACTTTACTAGTATAAAAGTATTAATGTATTATTCGTACAGGGAAGACCAGTAGTAGTTTTATGTCAAATTCATTCTGAATGTTTAATTGAATACTTGATACTGTTAATTTTTTTAAAAGCTGTTAAAAAGCGCTGTTTTCTTTAGTATTTTTTTTGTTCTATAGTGTTTGTTTTTTCAAATCATTGCTTTTGTTTTTATATTACTGACTGTTTACTACTCTTGAATAATAACTTGAGAACTTAGTTTATAATTAAGTTAATTATTGTTAAGCTATTATTTGTTGTGGTATTTAAGCTGGTATCAAAAATCATCACATTTCACTAAAGACTACTGAAATTTTGGTATTGTGTTAAATGTATATATTGTGTGTGGTAGATCGTGCTGCATTAACATGATGGAAAAGCAGATCTTATTCCATAGAAGTGTGGGCACTCCTGCTGTAAATGATGGTGATGGATGCTTTCCTTTATTTGTCTAAAGTGCGTTTATATAACATAAAATATCCTCCCTACAGTATGTATTAAACTTTGTGCTGCTGCTGCAAACCCGGCCGCAAACCTTCACAGCCCAAAAAGTCTTCTGCCCCGAAACAAAGGGCGTTGCAAGCTTCATTTACTATCTTACATGTGGCTTTGACTTACAACTGAACTTTTAGCTGACTTCATAGAAAATACAGTCATTTATATTTGTATAGCGCTTTTCACAACACGTTTCAAAGCAGCTTTACAAGAAAGCATGCATTAACAAAAACAAAAAAGTGAAACTGTAATATCTATAAAGTCTTACAGTGATCATTGTGTAGTTTTATTAAATATGACCGTAAAATGTGTATAGAAATTAAATAATTAAATCATTGTATTTAGAACCTCTGTGATCAAGCCGAAGGTGACTGTGGCAAGGAACACAAAACTCCATAAAATGTTGGTTAATGGAGAAAAATAACCTTGGGAGAAACCAGGCTCACAGTGGGGCCCAGATCCCCTCTGGCTTACATCATGAATCTAATGCCAATATTTGTTATTTGTGTGCAGTGCATGTCATGGTTTAAAATGTGTGAATTAAGCGTTAAGGGCCATTTACACAACAACATTTTCAACTAACAACTGAAAACGTTTTTGCGTTTTGGCTGTTCATTTACACGACAACAGCATTTTTGAAAACTGGTTTCAAAGTGCAAGTTTTTGAAAATGATGCCGTTATCGTCTCCGTGTAAACATACAAAAACGCGAATTTGTGAAAACGTTGACGTCATGCGCACGCGTATTACGTGTTCTATAAAGAATGTATAAGGATTGATAGGCATCAATTTGAGATGTATAATTATCAATATGAATACTGGTGTCTGTGCAAATAACAATAATCAACTATTTATTCATTTGGAGTGTTTTGTATGGAAAGAACATTGTACAGTAGGCAGAACCTGCAATTTGAAAATCTTGAAATTAATGTATGGATTCAGATGGGAAAAATGTATTTGTATTATAAATGTTATTTATTTATTTACTTTTATTTGATGTACCTTTACCCTGCAATTCATTCGCCCACCGCTTATGTATATAGCCTATAGACAGATGTGATGCCATGTACAGTATTCAGTGATATGCTTAGAATATGAAAACATGAGGCAGTGAAAATGCATGTTAGATCCAGTGTACACAAGACCTCTCTCTCCGTCAGAAGATATCCATATATCAGTTCTGTCTGATACAGTGCATCCGGAAAGTATTCACAGCGCTTCACTTTTTCCACATTTTGTTATGTTACAGCCTTATTCCAAAATTGATTAAATTCATTATTTTCCTCAAAATTCTACAAACAATACCCCATAATGAAAATGTGAAAGAAGTTTGTTTGAAAAAAATACAAAAATGGAAAAAATCACATGTACATAAGTATTCACAGCCTTTACTCAGTACTTTGTTGAAGCACCTTTGGCACCAATTACAGCCTCAAGTCTTTGAGGATGATGCTACAAGCTTGGCACACCTATTTTTGGGCAGTTTCTCCCATTCTTCTTTGCAGGACCTCTCGAGCTCCATCAGGTTGGATGAGGAGCATCGGTGCACAGCCATTTTCAGATCTCTCCAGAGATGTTAAATCGGGTTCAAGTCTGGGCTCTGGCTGGGCCACTCAAGGACATTCACGGAGTTGTCCCGGAGCCACTCCTTTGTTATCTTGGCTGTGTGCTTAGGGTCATTGTCCTGTTGGAAGATGAACCTTCGCCCCAGTCTGAGGTCCAGAGCATTCTGGAGCAGGTTTTCATCAAGGATGTCTCTGTACATTGCTGCATTCATCTTTCCCTCGATCCTGACTAGTCTCCCAGTTCCTGCCGCTGAAAAACATCCCCACAGCATGATGCTGCCACCACCATGTTTCACTGTAGGGATGGTATTGGCCAGGTGATGAGTGGTGCCTGGTTTCCTCCAGACATGACGCTTGCCATTCAGGCCAAAGAGTTCAGTTTTTGTTTCTCATGGTCTGAGAGTCCTTCAGGTGCCTTTTGGCAAACTCCAGGCGGGCTGTCATGTGCCTTTTACTGAGGAGTGGCTTCCGTCTGGCCACTCTACCATACAGGCCTGATTGGTGGAGTGCTGCAGAGATGGTTGTTCTCCTCTCTCCACAGAGAAATGCTGGAGCTCTGTCAGAGTGACCATCAGGTTCTTGGTCACCTCCCTGACTAAGGCCCTTCTCCCCCGATCGCTCAGTTTGGCCGGGCGGCCAGCTCTAGGAAGAGTCCTGGTGGTTCCAAACTTCTTCCATTTACGGATGATGGAGGCCACTGTGCTCATTGGGACCTTCAATGCTGCAGAAATTTTTCTGTACCCTTCCCCAGATCTGTGCCTCGATACAATCCTGTCTCGGAGGTCTAGAGACAATTCCTTGGACTTCATGGCTTGGTTTGTGCTCTGACATGCACTGTTAACTGTGGGACCTTATATAGACAGGTGTGTGCCTTTCCAAATCACAGGTGGACTCCAATTAAGTTGTAGAAATATCTCAAGGATGATCAGTGGAAACAGGATGCACCTGAGCTCAATTTTGAGTGTCATGGCAAAGGCTGTGAATGCTTATGTACATGTGATGTTTTTTGTTTTTTATTTTTAATAAATTTGCAAAGATTTCAAACAAACTTCTTTCATGTTGTCATTATGGGGTATTGTTTGTAGAATTTTGAGGAAAATAATTAATTTAATCCATTTTGGAATAAGGCTGTAACATAACAAAATGTGGAAAAAGTGAAGCGCTGTGAATACTTTCCGGATGCACTGTATCCAAAACCAGTCAACATCAACAGCTTATGTTAACTCACTCTTCTACCAGCCCAAGAGTCAGCAGGGGGAATACAGAAGAAGGCAGGAGATGAAGTGATGGTAAAAATGAGCAGAGTTTATTGAATAATCTTTAGAGTTCATTCTATATGCACGCGCGAGTACTTCAAAACAACATGCGAGGCATTCAAAACTACAGTGGCAGACTACAGGACTGTGTTTGTGCTGCTCAAGATTTTGAGTTTATTGACGCTTCTCCAGCAAAGTAGTAATAAAGCAACCTCGTCGTCCGTCCAGACAAAATTGCTCGATGCTTTCCATCTTCATTGTTTGTATTCACTGCTCTGTGGAAGAATGCTTATGTGCGCAGGCGCGTAGTGTTTCTTTACAAAGTGACATCGCCAACTACTGGCCTGGCATGCATAATACAGCGTTTTTAGTCGTTTTCACGGATCCGTGTGAACGGGGATCGTTTTGACAACGTTGTCGTCTGTACGCGAATCTTTTCAAAAACGCAAAGGAAAAACTTTTCCATTTTTAGTACATCGTTGTCCTGTATACGTACCCTAAGATTAATGACTAATGTCTTTTGAAGTCCATTCTGGATTAACTGCAGAAGTTTATATAGATGCATTGTCCTTTGTTAGTTGGCTGATGAAGGCTTTTGTTGTCAATTAAATGATAATCTATGTATTCCATTTCAAGAGTGTAGTCCATCAATAGACAAAGGTGAAGCAGGCAGAGATTAATGAGGTGCATCGCAGTTCAACCTGCAGGTCATTTTGGTGAGGTTCGGTGGGGTCCATCCTAAGTCCAAGGTTCAGGCAGTGGCATATGAAGTATCCGATGTCTTACAATATATACCGTGAATTGCCATTCAGCTTAAAAATACAGAGATGTGATTTTTGGTCCATATCGCCAGCCCTACGTTACAGGAGTGAAAAATATGTTGCATGATGAAGCGGAAAAAACACGACCCAAGATGTCCAGCGCACAAGAGCACTTTATAAACACTTCAAAGATTATAATAAGCATACAGTTTAATGTGGAGCAGTTGCTGCATCAGGTGTGTTGACAGAGTGCTTGTGCTGTTAAGAGTTTTTTCTCTCCAGCACATAACTAACTTTTTACTGCTATTTTCAATGTTTTATAATGTATGTATACATGTTATGAATTCAAAATCAGGCACGTATTTCCGCATATTTCACAAAACCTGTTTGTCTTTACCACATGCGAGTCTCCGTTAAACTTCACTGAGCAAGTGAGCCAGTGACACCGTCTTCACTCCTATTGGTTGTCGCTCCCGAAAGTCGCTCCTCATTTGCATAAAGTTAAACTTTTCTCAATTTTGTCGTGTCGCTCGCCACGCCCACATTTAGTCGCCAGAGGTCACCAGCTCTCATTGAAAATGAAGGGGATCGTGTCGCTGAAAGCCGCTGCATGTGTGTACGGGGCTTAAGATATTACTGTTGCTTACCCAACACTACCTACAAGTAAACAAAGTAATTTACTACAAATTACTAATTAAAACTCTAAAATTGTAATCAGATTACTGATTTAAGATTACTTCATTGAAAAAGTTACCACATTACTAGTTACTTAAGTTGATTTCTAAAAAAAAATTCACAGAAAAGCGCTTTTCCACTCAACTAATTCAAAATAATGTCTATATTTCCTCCTCGTTCATTGACACGTTAGGGAGTGCACACGCTTCAGCTGTCCCAGAAATGCAAACAAATGTACAGTGCTGTGGAAAAGTATCTGCCCCCTTCCTGATTTCTTCTGTTTTTGTGTATTTTTCATACTAAATTGTTTAAGATCTTTAAACGAGGTATAACATAAAACAAAGGCAACCTGAGTAAACACAAAATACAGTTTTCAAATATATGCTGTATATATTTTTTATTGAAGCAAAAAAGTTATCCAACACCTATATCACCCATTTGAAAAACTAAATGCCCCCTTAAACTTAATAGCTGGTTGTGCCACCTTTAGCAGCAACAACCGCAACCAAACGCTTCTGATAACTGGAGATCAGCCTTTCACAAGGCAGTGGTGGAATTTTGGCCCACTCTTCTTTGCAGAACTGCTTTAGTTCAGCCACATTGGAGGGTTTTCGAGCATGAACTGCCAGTTTAAGGTCCTGCCACAGCATCTCAATCGGGTTCAAGTCAGTACTTTGACTAGGCCACTCCAAGACTTGAATTTAGCTTCTTTTTTGCCATTCAGAGGTGGAATTACTCCTATGCTTTGGATCATTGTCTTGCTGCGTAATCGCGTTGCCCTTGAGCTTCAACTCATGGACGGATGACCGGAAGTTCTCCTTTAGGATTTTCTATTAGAGAGCAGAATTCATGTTTCCCTCAATTATTACAAGTCGCCCTGGCCCTGAAGCAGCAAAGCATCCCCACACCATCACACTACCACCACCATGCTTGACCGTAGGTATTATGTTCTTTTTGTGGAATTCGGTGTTTGATTTACGCCAGATGTAACGGGACCCCTGTCTTCCAAACAGTTCCACTTTCGACTCATCAGTCTACAGAACATTCTCCCAAAAGGTTTGAGGATCATCAAGGTGTGTTTTGGCAAAATTCAGATGAGCCTTAATGTTCTTATGGGTTAGCAGTGGTTTTTGCCTTGCCACTCTTCCACTGATGAATTATTTTGCCCAGTGTCTTTCTGATTGTGGAGTCATGAACAGTGACCTTTTTTGATGCGAGAGAGGCCTGCAGTTCCTTGGATGTTGTCCTTGGCTTTTTTGTGACTACCTGGATAAATCGCTGTGCTCTTGGAGGAATTTTGTAAGATCGGCCACTTCTGGGAAGGTTCACTACTGTGCCAAGTTTTATCCATTTAAAGATAATGGCTCTCACTGTGGTTCTTTGGAGTCCCAGAGCTGCTGAAAAAGATCTATTTAGGTGTTGATTTGATTGAACAGGACTGGCACTAATTAGGACAGGGTGTGTCTAGTCCATCTGAACCCATTATGAATGCAGTTTCATAGATTTGGGGATTTAGTAACTAAGGGCAAATACTTTCACACAGGCCCAGTTGGTATTGGATAACCTTTTTGCTTCAATAAATAATATCATTTAAAAACTGTATTTTGTGTTTACTCAGATTGCCTTTGTTTTATGGTAGAATTTGAAACAATTTAGTATGAGATATACACAAAAATCGAAGAAATCAGGATGGGGGCAAATACTTTTCCACAGCACTGTACATATTAACATAATTCATGCTATAAATTTATTCTACATATAATTATTTTAGAAATGGGTAACCCAGAGTCACATGATGCTATGCGAGGATCGGACGTGTGAACGGCGAGCTCTGCACTTTGCTGGTTTTGATACCTTTTAATGACATAAATCGGTGAGATTCGATACACTCTGTTCCATAACTGTTCTAGGAGGACAATATGTCAAAGAATTCAAAATCCTCGGGCTCTGGAGACATTACAAGACACTTGTGTTCAGGCGGACACCCCTGAGAAGGCCACGGACCAGAGAGTTGATTTGAAAGGAGAGTTTCGGGAAATTCGACGAGAGATGATGAACATGTCAGCAATACTGACGAAGGTCGTTGCTGACTTTGAGGATCTTGCTGTAATACGTCGATTGAACACTGCCATGGAGGTGAAATTTACTGATGTGGTCACAAGAGTGGGGGATGTCGAGAAACGGATCGATTATCTGGAATCATTGGAGAAGGAATTTTCTGCTAATCCGCTATCAACCAAGATGGATTTGGAGAGCATGTCTAGGAGAAGTTGGAGGATATGGAAAACCGTAGCCGGTGGAATAACGTCCGTATCGTGGGAGTCCCGGAGGGAGCAGAGGGACAGAATATGGTGGAATTCCTGGACGGGCTCTTTCCGAGTCTGCTCGACATAGCAGGCCATAAGCTGGAAATCAAGTGAGCTCAAAGGGTTCTGGCTCGGCGATCTGCTGACGGGAAACAGGCCCCAATCAATTCTGACCAAATTTCTGAGATCATCCGATAAAGATCTTGTGTTATGTGAGGCAAGGAGTAAAGGAAGGCTTTTCTGGAAGAACCACAGCATTTTCTTGTTCCCAGACTTTGCGAACTCGACGAGAGAAACTTGATCGATTCAAGGAATGCAAGAAACTTTTACATCAACGGAAGTTCGCTTTTAAACTGATATTCCCGGCCAAATTGAGAATAGATGCTAAGGATGGCCGTAACACATTCACATTCCCACAGCAAGCGATGTCCTTCATAAAGTCAACGGAGTAGGTCGTGTTGTGGTGCTCACTTTGCAGCCGGGTGGGCTGGCTTATTGAACATCCACTTGACTGTTTGAAGATTCTGCGTGCTCTTTTTGTGCTTTTTAATTTTGTAGAGCAACACAGCTTCAGGACGGTTTTGTGAATGAATCTATACGCTCTTTGTGCTTATTCCGCCTATCGGCTGGAGTTTATTAAATCATTGGAGTAAGTCATTTGCACACACTCATGTTGCAGCCAAGTGGGCCAACTCACTGAACATCCGCTTGACAGTTTGAGGAAACTGCACGTTTTTTTGTGCTGGTGCCGCCTATCGGCTGGAGTTTATTTTGTGGAGTATTTCTTGCAATGTCATTGGAGTGAATAAGTCATTTGCTTGTACTCATGTTGCACCTCGAATGAACCAGCTCACTGAACATTCGTTTGACTGTCTGAAGAATCTGTGCGCTATTTTTGTACTGGTTCCGCCTAGCGGCTGGAGTTTATTTTGTAGAATAATACACCTTTAGGACAGTTTTATGGATGAAGCTACACACTGTTTGTGTTTATTCTGCCTATTGGAGTTTGTTTTATAGATTATCTTTTGCTGTGTAATTCTGTCTCATAAAATTTGTATAGAATCTCCAGACTTGAGCAATCCGACGGCAAAGTTGCCGCAGAGGTTCTCATATGCGTACATGGACTGTTAGAGTTTGGAGGGATGGACGGCAGTTGGCGCTGTCGTGCGCGGGATTAATGTGCACATTTTGTTTTTTTGTTTTTCTGTTTGTTTCTGGGGAATGTTTGGGGGTTGACTGTTGCACTAATGTTGGAATGTGGTTTTTTAATCCTGTTTTTGACACACAATTGATTTTTTTCTTACATGTCAATGTCAAATGTTAAAATGAGTGGATTGTCTCTCTCCATGTGGAATGTGAATGGGTTGGGCACCCATAAAAAGAAGGAAGGTTATTTTCTTAAGCGTAAGAAATATGATATAGTGTTTCTTCAAGAAATGCACCTTTCCTCACAGGAAGCTGAAACATTTGGAAAATTTTTTCTTTTTTATAGTGCTAGCTCAAATAAGAGCAGGGGAGTAATTACACCAAGTATACCTCTACAATTCAAATGTCTCAAGAGTAAAGAAAAATTAGGAAGAGTCATTATTGTTTTAGCTGAAATTCAGGGACAAAGTCTTTGGTGAATATTTATGCACCTAATGTTGATGATCAGGGCTTTTTTTTTTTTTATAGATCTTGAAGGGATGTTGCAAGCCGCTGGCACCCCTCATGATATAATATTGTGAGGAGATTTTAATCTTTTGATGGACTCAGTCCTTGATCATAGTGAAGCAAGTGTGCAAGCCCCCCTAGAGCAACAGTGATGCTTTGCAGGATGTGTAAAAATCTTGGTCTTACAGATATTTGGAGACTTTTGAACCCATCTGGTAGGGACTATAAATTGTTTTCTTCAGTCCATAAGATTTACTCGAATAGATTTTTATTTTTTATTTTTTTTTTATATCCAAGTCCCTCAATTCATCTGTTGTTTATTGCTCAATTGGAAACAGATCACGCCCTGGTGTGTTTAGAGGTGTTGCCACATATGGAGAAAAAGAAATAATATAGTTGGCGCTTTGTGTGCAAAATCCTGAATTCCAGCAAATGCTAAAAGCTGAAATCAATGCCTATATGGAGACCAACTGGTCCTCAGTATCCTCTGTGGCGTGGCTTGGGAGGCACTTAAGGTGGTTCTTAGGGGTCGGATCATACAGTATGACTCATTCACCAAAAAAATCCAAAGCACAAGAACTCGTGGAATTGGAAGGGAATATTAAAAGTGCCGAGGCAGAGCTGAAGCGCTGAATGTCGTCTTATGGCCTCAGAGAATTGACCCGATTGAAATACAGATATAATACTATTTTGTCACGGAAGGTGGAGTTTTGGCTATTCAGGGCAAGACAGACATACTTTGAGTCGGGTGACAAAGAAGGGAAGCTTTTGACTAGTTATATAAAACAGAGAGAGTCTTTTTCTACCATGCAAATATTTACCTCGGCCATTGATATTAATAATGCTTTTAAAGAATTATATCTTGATCTCTCTAGTTCCACGTCTTCGTCTACTGATGACGATATTAGAAACTTTGTGGAACCATTAGAACTTCCTAAACTGACGACTGAGCAAAAAAATTATCTTGATTCTGAGATAAACTTGGAGGAGCTTGGTGAGGTAATTAATGCTTTGCCTACAGGCAAGGCTCTGGGGCCAGATGGATCTGCCACTGAATTTTTTAGATTTTATGCTACAGAACTGGCTCCACTTTTGTTAGAAGATTATACGGAATCATTAAAGAATGGAAAGCTTCCGCCAACCATGACACAAGCCCGGATCAGACTGATTCTTAAAAAGGACAAAGATCCAAAAGGTACAAACAAATTGATTCATTTCAGATTATTTTACTCTGGATAGGGGCACCCGGCAGGGCACCTTCCAGTGGCCCAAACAGGGCAATAAGTATTTGGGCATTTTATTCACAGCATATTTGTGTGATTTAGTTAGTTAATTTTAACTAACTAAAAAATGACCCTTTAATAAAAAAAATTATATTTTCGAGCGATGTGGGCTTCATTACATTTATCTATGATTGGGAAGGTTAATGTTATTAAAATGAGTTGTATTCCAAAATTCAACTACCTGCTACAGTCTCACTGTAGATGTCCCACTCTCTTATTTCAAGCAATTTGATAGCAAAGTCCTTCATTTGGAATGTTAAACATCCCAGATTACATTTCATTTAAATTGCATAGGCCGATTGACAAAGGTGGGCTAGGCCTACACAAGATTTTGTTTTATTATACTTCCACCTGAGAGAGCCCCTCCCTGGTTTTGTATTGAACAGGAAGTTCTTGCCCCTATTTCACCATTGCAAAGCCTTTCTATCAAACTAACCAGAGAAGTTACACAGTTATCTCGCATTTGCACGCGGTATGGACAAAAGTGTCCAGAGTGTTTAATTCAGACATTTATTTAAATGCTGCTTCAAGTATATGGCTGAACCCAAAATTATGTATTAATAAGTCCCCTTTCTGCTGGACAGAGTAGATTGTGAGGGAGGTTAGTACACTCGGTGACTTGAATGAGAGTGGAATGTTGAGATCCTTTGAAAATTTGGTTCAACATTTTAGGATTCCCATATCTCAGTATTTACAGCTGCGCCACCTGCTTTGTACTATTTTTGGGAGTAGCATACACCCCCCTAATGTGGCAGATACTCTGGAAGTGGTGATTACTGCTTTTGGAAAAGGCCATAAGGCATCAATGTATTACTCCCTGCTAATTAAGAGTCTGGGGGACGGAGCTTCAACTTCTCTCAAGAGATTATGGGAGATTTTACATCGACTCTATTGGACCCCCTCTAGATTGTATAGGCTTGGTCTTAAAGACACGCCCACCTGCTGGCGATGCCAGTCTGAAAATGGGGACGCAACTCTTGTTTTTTGGTGGTGTGTTAAGATCCAAGATTTTTTGTTGAGGGTTCAGAGTTTTATGTGTGACGTATTGGACACTCAAATGTCATTTTGTCCCAGACTCTGTATTTTAGGTGATGAGGCGGTCATTAATATAGGGGATAAATATATAAAAAATTGGGTCCTAGCCAGTGTTATGATCAGCAGGCAGGTCATCATTAGGGGATGGAGGTCGGCTGGAGCACCCTCATTTCGAGAGTGGTGCATAGACATGGGCAGGGTGGCAGCATTCAAAGAAATGTCATATAGAAGGCAGGGAAACTTGGAATTGTTTAATGAAAAATGGGGCAGCTATTTGGCATATTTGGAGGGCTCTCGGGGAGGGGAAGTGAAGAGATGTGTTTTTACAAAATATATATATATATATATATAGTTTTTTGTGTGTGTATTAAGTTGGACCACAGGGATGTTTGTTGGGGGTTGGGTGGGGTTGGGGATTGGGAGGGCGAAAGGGAATTATGGGGGTTAAAAGTTGATTCGGTGTATATCTGTTTGCTTTTCTGTTTGTGTCTGAATCAATAAAAGTGTTAATCAGAAAAATGAAATGTGAAACCCAAGTAATTAAAAGTAATTAATTCAAGGGCAGTAACTGTAACAGATTACAAACATTGTGTGCTACACTACTTTTTGTACTAAAAGTAATTACAGTAATTAATTTTTTAATTACACCCAAGCCCTGTGACATGGGGCTAAAAACTATTTTGATTTTGCTAGCTACATTGTGAGAAAAAAAGGTCAGTTTGGACAGACGCTCAAACGAATGATCTTCTATTCATCCAAGCGTTAATTACTAATATACTTCACTATAGCTACAAACTGTCCAGAGTAGCTGATTAAAGATGATGGCAGGCAAATAACATCATAGAGGTTTAACACCATTTGGTGGTTGTGTGGGAATGCTAATTAATCTAGCAATATGACAGTACAAAAGTAGCTATTGTTCATTTCCATTGATTTTAAAATTCACCTATTTTTGTACATATTTGTATATATCCACTTTCCTTTTAACTTTTCTCTTTTTCTTTTTTCTTGTTTTGAGGGTGAATATCCCTGTGCCAATGTAATTTGAGCTCTGTGTTGTCTCTAGGTCGCTGGGACTGCCCGTGGCATCACTGTGATGTGTGTGGAAAGAACTCTGATGCTTTCTGCCAGCTGTGCCCTAACTCCTTTTGCAAGGCTCACCAAGAGGGGGCACTGCGGGCGCACCCACTCACAGGTCAGCTCTGCTGCCAGGAACATGAAGACTCGGATCTCTGCCTCCAAGCAGAGATCCCGGTGGAGAAAACCCACACCAAGCCCTCCACCACCAAACCAAGAAAGTATAGACGCAGAGCAGAGTCTAAAACCAACAGCAAAACGGCTCTTAAAAAGAGGTCTAAAAAGGCTGCAGAGGTGTAGTGGGTTATAGAACAATGGAACATGCCCGTCCTCCCACTAACTCCGCCTCCTTTCCCTCTCCAAATGATTCAGTGATTTTGACGTCGCCGTGACTGTTCTGCCAAACTGAAAGCACTGCATGTGTCTGATCAGGGAAGCGTGTTAACACTGTAGAGCTCCACAGAGCTGCTAAATCAGGTCCCTTTCCACTCACCCTGCCTCTCTTCATATTCCACTCATGTATGAGTGTGTATGCACTGAGAAATACAGACACACTTGGGTGCATGTGTACCCAACACAGCCAACAGATCAAACACCTCAAAAAACAGCATTACCGACGCCAAACTTGAAACTTTTTGAATCTTGGCATAGATTTTTTTAAACAGTAGATATGTATATGGAAATGTATATGAAAGACCAAAATTATAATGATACTGGATTTATTGTTAGTAACAGGTGCCAGGACATTTTTTTTTTTTTTTTTTAAACAAGTGGTATCTTTAAATAAGACACTATGGGTAGCCCTTGAATTTTTTTTTTTTTTATAGTCAGTTATTGAGTTTATGTAACTATAGAGCAGCACCATTATTTTTATTTTTTTCAGCTCAGTTCATTTGTGTAGCTCATTTTGTGTATGAATAACCAATATGTTAGGATGTTAAATGAGTCTGTGAAGTGTACCTATCCAGAGTTTTAAATTGGCAAATCGTGACAGGGCTTCTTGTGACCGTTGCGAGAAATAAAGCTTCTTGAAGCAATTATGTGTGATGGTTTTGTTCTTTGCTGAAGTTAATGCAGTAAAAGCAATTCAGTAGACATCTTATTAAAGGGATAGCTTAGTTCACCCAAGAATTAAAATTGTGATTTACTTGCCCTCATGGTGTTTACTCAAACCTGCATGAATTTCTTCCCATTGTCTTTTATGTTCCATAAAAGATGTTAGGCATTATGTTTGTCTCAGACACCATTACTTTAATTGCATTTTTTTTTTCATGCAATAAAAGTGAATGGTGTTCCACAGAAGAACATGAGGGTTTGGAATAACATGAGAATTTTCTTTTTCATTGTCGTGGTGAACAATCTGTTAAATTTGAATGCTTTTGTTAATCTTTTTATTTACAAAATAAAAATATTTTGTTAATCTTTTTCATTTAACAAAAAATCTCATTGCACCAAAAAAAAAAAGAAAAGAAAAGTTTGAGTTTAACTAGAACTGATTATGATTAGGGCTATGCAGAGTGTACAGAATAGTCATTTTCACTTTATCTGCAGACTGTTGAGATCTACTTTCATACTACCCATGTAAGGGGTAAATTGGAACTGTTAATCCTATTGCGTCTGCATACACCTTTTGCTTTCGCAGGTCAATTTTCACCCAGTAGAATTTAAGCTTTCTTAAGCCGATGGTTTTCATCTACATTTATATTGTAAGTTATTAATAACTTCTTAACTGTTCATACATGTAAAAAGATTGATATTTTGGCATGTTAATTGACAAATATATAAGTTACTAATTAATATGCCATTTTTTATAATAAAATTTAGAAGTTTTTTGACATTTCAAAATACACATTAAAACTACATCAAAACCATTGCGATACATGTGAAGACATATTTTATGTCAACATTTCTGTGAAATGTTATTTAAATATAACAATATAAAATTATATTAACATCTAATGTGAGTATTACTAGTAATTTGAATACATTTCCTATTACTCATAACTTCTCAATGCAACTTGGTTAAAATTTATGAAACCAATGTATTCTTTTTCAAATAAACATCAAAACCCAAGTATACAACATTAATACTTATTTACTATGTTTTTAAGCTAAATCTATTCTATTTACTCTCATGAGCTGCCGATGCTTAATGTTATTGCATGAGTATTCTGCTAGCTGATTCATTATCAGATGGACAAATGTGGACAATTTCCTCTTTCAAGCCCTATTTACACTAATGTGTACATTATCTTTAGCTCTCGCCACAGCCTCTTTAGACAGTACTACCTTTGATTTCGTTTATTTGTTTGTTTCATCTGTCACGTCTGTTTTGTACAGGAATGTGTGTGCATGTTTGTAAACAAGATACAGTCCAAGTGAGAGACAAAAATGTGTGTGAGAGTATAGGAAAGACATAAATGTAAGTAAAGTGCTTATAAGAAAAAATCTAATTCATAGATGTACAAAAAAATCTACATAATATGTGTAAAGCCATAGTTGATGGCCAGGTCAAAATTGATCCATGAACGGATGGTTATATTTCAAAAAGTTTGTTATTAAGACTTCTTATTGATTCTTGTATAAAAAAAAAACAGAATAAACAAAATATGTATATACATAATCAACTTTAACCTCCATTCTTTCCCCCAACCCCACCCTGTCCCTCAACAAACATCACTGTGGTCAAAGCCTAAATTACACAATGTACACATATAAACAAACAAAATATTTGAGAAAATATAAAAGTCAACAAACAAAGAGAAAAGAAGAATTCCACAAAGAACAGAATACACAATTAGTACCACAATTTTGTCTCTCTCCACATGGTCCTTACTGGGAGTCTTCTAGAAAGGACAAATACCTTTCCCATTTCTTACCATAAGCATCCATTCTGCCAAGCTGCTTATATGACATCTTTTCAAATGCCACCACCCTGCCCAATTTGGTGAACAATTCTTGAAATGAGGGAGCACCAACTGACTTCCATCTTCTAAAAATGATCTGTCTGCCAATCATTACACTAGGTTGGACCCAGCTTTTTGTATATTTGTCACCTACTTTAATAACCGCCCCATAACCCAATATAAATTTTTTGGGGCAGAATGAAATTTGAGTATCTAAAACCTCACAGATAAAATTATGGACTCTTACCCAGATTTCTTGAATCTTAGCACAGAACCAAAGAGCATGGGCTATGTCTCCATCCTCCAACTGACATCGTCAGCAGGTAGGTGTGTCCTTTAAACCAAGCCAGGGAGTCCAGAAGAAACGATGCAAAATTTTAAACTGAATAAGGTGTTCCCTTGCATCCCTAGACATAGTTTCTTACAGAAACAAATTTCAAATCTCTTTCCCATAACCTCTTATGAGCTGTTAAAGCCTCATCACCAAGAATATATCAATGAGGAATAATACACTGATGCTTCATGCCCCTTTCCAAAGGCTGTGAGCACCATACAAAGTGTCTGCAGCTTTAGTGAGCTGTGTACTACCACCAAAAATAGTACAAAGTAGATGGCGTAACTATAAATACCTGGAAAATTGAGACCTAGAAATCCCAAATTGTTGGGTTATATTTTCAAATGATCTCAAAGCTCCGTTTTCATAAAGGTCACCAAGTGTAGCAACACCCCTCTCCATCCATTTTTCCAGCAAAAGGGGGACTTGTTAATACACAATTTGGGGTTCAGCCATATGGTTGAAGAAACATTTAGGTATCAAAATTGAACATACGGTAAACCTTTGTCAATACTGAATGTAAGTGAAATAATGGGATGCATTTTTACTTCTCTAGGCAGTTTGATAGAAAGACTTTGCAATGGTGAGATTGGGGCAAGGACCGCTTGTTCAATGTTGTACCAGGGAGGGGCTTTCTCAGGTGGAACAGACCAGTGGGCCAGGTGTCTAAGATTAAAAGCATAGTAATAAAAAAAATTTTGGGGGAGGCCTCAACCTCCTTTGTTAAACTTACTAAAATGCAACTGAGGTTGTTAACCATTCCAAATAAAAGACTAGATATTATATCAAATTGTTTAAAAAAGAAAGAGGAACTTCTTGATGGAGAGACTGTAGTAGATAAATGAATTTGGGGATACAACTCATTTTTATAACATTGACCTTCCCTGCCATAGACAAATGTAGTGAAGCCCACCTATCCACATCACACGAGAACCTTTTCATTAATGGGTCAAAATTAACTTGCTGGAAATAATATACCTAAATACCTAATGCCTTGCTTGGGCCATTGAAAGGCGCCAAGCTGGAAAGCCGTGGCAGGGCAATATGCTGTCAGAGCAAAAGCTTCCGATTTAGACCAATTCACCCTGTATCCTGAAACTTTGGAGAAAGAATGAATTATATTATGGAGGCTAGGCATAGATCTTCTAGGGTTAGAGACAAATAATAATATATCATCTGCGTAAAGTAGAAGTTTATGACCACACCTCCTGCTACAATGCCAGGAAAATCATCCTCTTTTCTTATTGCGGCTGCTAATGTTTCCAGGGCAAGACAGAACAATAAAGAGTAGAGAGGACAGCCTTGCGGGGTTCCCCTACGAAGAGAACAAAAATCTGAAATTAATCCATTAGTTTGCACTGCAGCTAACAGTTGTTTATAAAGTAACTTAATCCACCCAATAAAAGTGTTCCCGAACCTGTACACTTCCAAAACCTTAAAAAGATAGTCCCATTCCACCCTATCAAATGCCTTCTCTGTGTCAAGTGAGATTGCAGCGATCGGGGTCTGATCATTTGCTACTGATCACAAAATATTTATAAAACATCTAATATTATCAAAAGAACTACGACCACAAATAAACCCCACTTGATCTATATGTATAAATGATGAAATTACTCTGCTTAATCAATTAGCCAGACAAACTGGATCAGGGAAACTGGACGATAACTTTTACATTAATTTGGGTCTTTATATTTTTTAAGAATGAGACCGATCAGGGCTTGCGTCATGTTTGTTTGTAGTTCACCTTTCTTTAATGACTCTGTGTAAACTTCTAACATAAGTGGAGCCAGTTCTGCTGCAAAACCATTTGGCCCCGGTGCCTTACCTGTTGGCAAGGCTTTAGTTATCTCAACAAGCTCCTCCAAACTAATATCTGAGTCAAGAAAGTCTTTTTGATCACTCATCAATTTAGGGAGTTCTAATGTCTCTACGAAGTTGCTAATATCCTTATCGGTAGATGAAGATGGTGAGCTATAAAGATCGAAATAAAATTCTTTAAAGGCCTTATTAATATCTGTGGCAGAAGTACTGTAAATATATTGCCTCCAGAAAACTTCACTGAAGGAATGGTGGGAAAAAAAACTCTCTGTTTTATGTATCTGTTAAGATGTTTCCCTGCCTTGTCCCTCTTTTTAATGAACGAGGCATGTTGTAGGATCTGCCCCCTAAGAACTGCCTAAAGCACCTCCCATGGCACACCCACAGAGGACACTGAGGACCAATTGGATTCTACATAAACACTGACTTCTGTCTTTAACATTTGTTGAAATGCTAGGTCCTGTAGAAGGGATGTATTAAAGCGGCATCTATATGATTTTCTTTTCTCTATATGTGGCAACATCTCTAAACACACCAAAGCATTATCTGAAACTAAAATATTCCCAATTGAGCAGTCATTGGCAGATGGAATAAGTGACATATATATACTTGTGGCAAGGAGGAGGGCGAGGCCAGGCCGTGATGACGCACACCCGGCCCCTAATCAGGCTAATCAAGCCAATGAGAGGGATAAAGGCCGCCGGAGGCGGCAGTTCGGGAGAGAGAGAGCTACAGGCAGCTGCCCTGAATGTATTTATGTTTGTGTGTTTTTGTTTAATTAAACATTACTTTGATGCTTCGTCTGGTTCTCGCCTCCTCCTTTCCCTTTTATCCCGTTACATTGGTGCCAAAACCCGGGAAGGAGGGATGCGCCGTAGTAGAGTCCTCGCCTCTACCATCTATCCCAAAGGAGCAGCCGCGGCCGCGGCCACCTGAAAGCGGAGGAACGACCACCATCCGCGAGGGGAGGGGCCAGGGGCGGAGGAGACCCCAACTGGCCGCTAAAACGCAGCGGGGTCAAAGAGTAGACCGCCGTCCGCGAGCAGGGAGGGGCTCACTGCCGACCGCCTGGAGCGGGAGAACCTTACCATCCACCAAAATGTGGCGGGGCGTTCCGTCTGCCAGGGGCCGGAGGACTGCCTCCGATCCACCCGGGGAGGAGCGGCTGTCATCCGCTAGAGGGTGGAGGGGTGACTGAGGACCAGGCTACGGCTTATCAGAGAACCAGTGAGTACGTTTTTTTTTTCACACGCTCCCACTGTGTTGGCCTTTCCCTCTCTTTTATTTATTTATTTATTTATTTATGTTATTTTTTTCCCCTCTCCTTGTCTCCCAGGTCCGAGAAGGTGGGAAAGACCTGCCGGCAGGCCATCAGCATTGGGTGCATAAATATTAGCCAAAATAAGATTTTGCCCCTGTATTTCAACCAAAACAATAATGACTCATCTTACATAATATTTGATCTGTTTGAGACATTTAAATTGTAAATGCTTCCTTATCAATGAGATGACTCCCCTGCTCTTTCTCGAACCAGCACTACAAAATACATGCCGACCCCATGCTCTGCCAAGTTTTTCAGCTTCCTGTGGAGAAAGGTGCATTTCTTGAAGGAACACTATATCAAATGTTTTACTCTTAAGAAAAGATACAACCTTCCTTCTTTTTATAAGGTGTCCCAGTCCATTAACATTCCACATGGAGAGAAACATTTTACCTATATTAAAGTGTGACATTGACATGCAAATAAAAATTGTGTACCCGAGGCTAATTATATAGACCACAATCCAACATTGATGTAACCATAAAATCCTTAATAACCCACAGAACAGAAAGAAAAACATTTGCTTCAACCTCGTGCATAACAGTCCCAACTGGTGTCCATCGCTCAGAAATCCTATGGTCCATGCACGCTCACGAGATTTTCTCCCCTTAATATAAACCATGGCATTAAACTGTAATTGTGTCTAATAAAATAAAAAATAAAATAGGCTGCAGTAAACAATAGCCCCATTCACGCATGCAACCACGACGAAGATCGTTGGGTTGCCTTTAGTGGCAAATGTACCACATGTGCTGTTCAATCATACCATCAATATGGAAATTTATAGGTAATGATACAACTTCTCATTAAGGGAAATTGCCAGAGCAAAAAGGTCATGTTCACACATGACCTCTTACCTGAAACATTCTGTAAATTTTCTGAAAAAGGCTGTATGCATGAAAGGGGCTAATAACATTGAACCAACAAAGTGAATGAATGAGCTCAACATCAAGTCACAGAGGGAGAAAAAAAAAGAAAAGAAAAAAAGAGAGACAGGCAGGAGCCTGAACATCAAACCCTCTCAGGCTGCATCAGTAAAATGCACAATGTGTAGTCTGTATTGTTGATTGAGTGCAGGCAAAATTACCCACTCACACCATTGATTTAATGAAGGCCATAGCTTGTCGTGGGCATGTTAAAGTCTTGCATCCATCCTTGGTATCAATTCTCAGCTTAGCAGGAAAAAGCAGTGCAAAGCTTACTTTCTGTTGGTGCAGTAATTTTTTTAAGCTCTCTGAATCTGTCCCGCTTCATTTGAGTAGCTCTAGCAAAGTCCGGAAAATCCATGATGTTGTGGTCCTCCCAGCACAACTTGCCTTTATTCCTCGCCGCTCGTAGGACACAGTCTCTGTCAGCCGCCCACAGTAATCTTGCCAGGATATATTGGGGTCTGTCACCTGCTTTGGGAAGCTGACCGAGAGCTCTGTGCATGCGCTCAATCTCGAGCCGGCGGCCCGCTGTCTTGATCAAATTCGGAATAAGCCCCTCCAAAAACCTCACCATATCTTGACCTTCCTTTCCCTCTGGGATTCCAATTAAACCAACATTATTATGCCTCCTCCTATTTTCAATGTCCTCTAGTTTTTTTCCACACACATTCCTTGGAAGCAGGCGGGTTGGCCTGTTGCTCTCTTTCAGCCGACTCCAGAAACTCGACCCATTATTCAACATCATCCATTCTTGTGATCAGGGTAAAAGGTTTCGCCTCCATAGATGTGATCACTCAACGTATTTCTGTGAGGCCCTCCATGTCAGTCAGTATTTTCGTTAGTGCTGCATAGATGTTTGAGATATCCCAACCTACCTCATGAGGCTCGCTGCTGTCACTATCCATTGGACCTCTGCCATCTTGATCCCGCGAGGCATCTGATGTGTGAGAACATAAGTGCTTTTTAATGTCCCCACAGGCCGATGATTTCATAATTTTCGACATCCTGCCCTCCCAGAACAGTTTAACAAACAAAACTATTACAGTTCTCACTAGTTAATATTGAATAAATGGATAATTGTAGCAAAGTTTAAGCAGAGTGCGCCTCTAAGTGATCAACCCTCATATAGCGCCACGTGACTCCCCTCTTAAACAAGTTTATTAAAAAATCTAAAGAAAATGTATTATGTGTATTTTGCTAGTCTTGACAAAGTCACATAGTTTGGTTTCCATACTAAAAACTATGTGGTATTTAAAAATTATTATCTGTCTCTCCCGGGTCAAAAATGACCTAAACACAATAGGAGGGTTAAACATGCAACACTGCACAATGGCTATGTTTGGAATAGTAATGTAGTAGTACTATTTGTGCATTATACATGGAGTATCCTTAATAAAATTTGTAATATCTTCCTGACAATATTTAATTGGGCTACCAAGAGTAAAGACATTTTTATTCAAAATTGTATTAAAAGTATAAAATAGTGGTTTTTATTTCTGTGATGAGTGGATGCCACTTTCAGAATGGAACATGCAACAGAAATTAGTGTCAAAGTAGCATTCCACTGTTTTAAATGTTTAGTATTGTATAATGCATTCTATTCAAATATATAATATAGTTAACTCTTATTCCATTCCAAGCATAGCCAGTGACAGTAAGAATCAAAAACAGATTAATCTGAAGTCCCATCTAGGTCACATTTTCTATAAATATAAAGATTAATCTTAGTTTTCAATTGATTCTTGAGATAAGGGACGAAACATGTTTTATTTTTGTAATACTAAATTAATTTGAAATTGATATATTTGTTAACAAAGGTCTCAGCTAACGAACCATATAAGGGAACAGGTTTTTATAAAAACTTCTGTTTCATGTGCATTTATTTATTTATTTGGCAAGTAGTCTTGTATTAGGCTGAATAATGAGTTAGATGGTCATTTTCACACAATAAACACCAACAGAACTCCGACGCAAACCAGAGGTTGATTTCAGCTGTTCAACGATTTATTTCTTCTCACATAATTACACAATTTCAGCGCAAATCTAGGTTTCATGTGCATTTATTTATTTTTTTGGCAAGCAGTCTTGTAATAGGCTGAATATTGAGGAGTCAGTTGGTCATTTTCACAAAGTAAACACCAACAGAACCGGAGGTTGATTTCAGCTGTTCAGTGATTTCTTTCTTCTCAATTTACATAATTTCAACGGAAATCAATATTTTATTTATTATTTATTTGGCTAGTAGCCATGTAATAAGTGGGATAATGTACAGTCAGTCGGTTGTTATCGCAAAATAAACCCCTTCAGGGTGATACACGACTGACCTCCTAAATGCAACAGGAGATCTCCTGGAAATCAAATTTGCACATTCTTGGGGGGGGGGGGGGGGGGGTTCTCATTTAAATCATGCAATAAATTGAATGTCGTTTACCACCATTTTATTTATTAGTATTAATGGTGTATTAATGCATACAGTATATTTAATTTGACATAAAAATTTTTAATTCTGTTGTGCAATTTTCTAAAAATTGAACAGAATCAGAGCTGATCTCAGAGCAGCAACGCTGGAATTTAATCATAATTGAAGCTCACAAATGCAACATGGGAATGAAACATGAAAACTAGTGAAGTGGTAGGTCCTCTGCGATCTGCAGCATCTTCAGTTTAGTTTTCAGAAATTTGCCCGTCAGACACTTGACTGAAGCTGTGACTGCAGAGTCTTAAACTTTGTTTGTTTAAAATACAAAAAAATATAAAACTTACCAGACCATGTGTCCTACTGTTGCATCCACAATGAGCAGGAAGTGGGAAAGGGGTCTTCAGAGTTATAGCTGACCATGACATTGTCAGATTTTCTTTTTTTTATAATTCTGAATAAATCAGACAGAGTTGATGCAAAGTGAGGACAAAACTTTTTTTTTTTTTTTTTTTTAAGGATAATTTAAAGTTTACTTTAGGTATCATTTGATATCTTACAGATCCCTGCCTTTCATTGGATATTTATATTTATGAATTTGTTGTAACATTTTGGCAGTTTAACATTGTGACCTCTTGCTGAATGACAGGTTTTTCCTTGTGCTTCCAAGTATAGAGCATGCATTTAAAAATTCTAATGAGATTTAAAATTATAAGCAATAAATGTCCTGAGTATACACATTTCCTTTAGATTGAACCTTTTCAGTATTTTTATTATTATGAATTTCTTGATTTTTTACATAAAGATTACTTTTGTATGTAGGATGTCTTGTCCCTTATTTCAAGAATAAGTGTTTCAACAGAGACGCCATGAACATTTATCAAAACAACAAACAGTAAAGTATGATTTGGTAAAAAAAAAAAAAAAAAAGTTAAATAATATGCAAGCATCACTTATTTTAGTAGTAATGACTTTATTCAGTTAAGAAATCAGCACACTGAACATATTTACCTCTGTATATACAATGGTCTATTGCACTTATGAAAAAGCAAAAAACAAAAAGAAAATATCACCACAGGCCTAACATGGGTAACAGTTTGCGAATTTAAGATATTTACATAATGAGTTTAAGTTAGAGCCTTGTTATAGGCCAGTTCACATTACACAGCACAATTTGAGGTTTTATTCACAGGTATAGAATATCTGAGGCATTGATCATTCCAAAAATTTGTTATTACACAGGCATCATAAAATTTGGTCACTCTCAAAGGAAAAATCAGGTTTAGGGATGTTCTCTGCTGGCTAAAAGAACACTTTACCACCTCATCAGCGGTTACCTGTCTCGTTTGCTCCCAAAACTACTTAAAAATTCTGATTGGCAATATTCAGCAGTATATTCACCTCAGAAAAAGAACACAGCTTGCATATAGCTCCTTTGAACTCATGTAAACGGATTTCAAGAGCACATTTGCATACTGTAGCTTAAGATCACTGGTCATTTGTTAGTATCAGTGAAGTGTAAGTGCATTTAATCCATGTTAAAAGTCCAAATGGCATTCAGCAGCAATTATCCAACATCTACTTGGTCTGAAAATAAAAATGTAATAAAAACAAAAAAAAAACAACAACACATTCAGTCAATCCAAGAGCTATGGCCATATGAACCAGGACAAACATCAGTGTTCACACAGTATAGCAGTGACTGTTGTGTTTGTTTGGGTGTGCTGTACAGTAGTTTTTAGTTTGCAATAAATCCAGTACTTTCAAGGTAAAAAAACAAACAAAAAAAAACTTAAGAAATTCACATGGATGGTTCCAGACAACGGAACTGCATTAATACATTGAAGTGTTTGGGTTAATGCTCGTCTTTGTCTCTTTGACCTTTCTTCTCTTTCTCATCTTGTAGTGCTTTGCCGAGTTTCTTGATGAGAACAGACAAAACTTTATCCAGAGGGTCCATCACCCCTCTCTGCAGCCACTTGGGAATGGTAGTCCTGGCATGATGGAATCCCAGCTTCTGCAAAATGTAGTCCACCCCGACCGGATCAATCTTACGACCTGTCCATGAGATCAGCCTGCAAAGTTCATGTTACATCAATTCATTACTGGACATTAAATAAATAGATGACATATGCAAATTCTGATTCATACCAAGTATGAAAAGAACATAGTGCTAATAGTAGAAAAGTACTGTACATACTTTATGATATTAGTCAATCCATTTTTTAATGGCTGATTTTTTTGAAGGACCCGTGCATATCTGTGATTTGTGTTGAGGTTAGGTGATCCGAGTATTTTACCGTAATGTGGGCTCCAGATGCCAGGTGTTACAGAGAAACTCTCTCCAGTCCACTGTGGTGAAGTTCACCATCTCCCCTTTCTCCTTCTCTGATGAGTTCTCATCCTGTTGTGCTGTGGGGCTCTTCTGACCAGGCCGAGATGCAAAGATGCGTGGAGCAAACAGAGCTGTAACATAAGAGTTAGTAAATTCATTTTGGATTTCTTTTCGGTTTTCTTGAAATCTGTGTTTTCAGTGCTCATGTTGTTGAATCTCACCTTTCTCCTTCTCTTTTATGTATGCTGACACCAGGTCATGCAGGAAAATGATGAGCTCTGCATCCATGGTGACACAGATGTGATCGGTGAACTCAGTCACCACGCTGCACTCCACTTTGGGCTTACTACTGGCATCTACAACACACAGCTCAGAGTCAGCACTCCGTTTCGTCACACTATACAAGCTCATTACAGGCATCTATAGCCACTTCTCCACCATCAGGCCAAACGGTTCTGAGCACGGCGAGGAAACGTTCTAGTAGCATTTCCACTTGAGAATGGTTCAGCACAGCAAGATTACAAACTTGAGAATTTTTACCATTCTGTGTGTTCGTTTCCGGTGGCATGCATAACTGTAACTAGCGATAATGAGAACAAACAGACCCAATAGCAGAGGAACAGTTCAAAGGATTTATTGACAAAATAATAAGTTCAGATTCGTGGAATCCTCCGTAGAAGCTTAGTGAAGTGCAGAACAACGCCCGGCAGGGTAGGGCAATGTTACTCCCGACATGCGGGCAGAGACGAGGTATTCTCCGTGGAAGACCAGCTGACACACAGCAAAACTGGAAGGCAACCACATACCTGACACGCAGGCAACCAACAGATACACGAGACAGGACCAACTAGGCAGAGAGTGTGAGGTTAGTACTCAACATCAAACAACAATGCTCAAACATTCAGTCAACACTGAGCAACATTAAACATTTAACTACATTTAACAATCCAGCCAAGGACATGACACACGAGGGGATTAATATAGGCATGAACAAACAAGGGGCAGGTGCCGCTCGTAGCTTAAAGTTGGCATAATCAGCGTTCCCATGGAAACAATCAGGGTTCCCATGGAAACACTGATTCCGCATGCCAGTGACACCTGAAAAACATGAGTGCAAAAACTTCAACACGTGGAACAAAACAAACAGGGAATGATGATGCCACAGTCCTCGTCGACAAAACCCAACCTGACAAGGTGACAGGTCCATGACATCACCAGAGAGTGCATGGCGGTAGCTCACGCACGGTGGTAATCAACAACCGGACCCGTGCACTCACACAAAGAACGTACACAAAACAGACAGGGGACGATGATGCCACGGTCCTCGTCAGACAAAAACCAACCTGACAAGGTGACAGGACCATGACAATAACCCCTCAGCAAATGATGGTAAACTTCTCACCATTTTCTCTTTGCTCTCGTTTTTGCTACATGGCACATGTCTATCCTGTGCTTTAGCAGAGTGTATACCAGGGGAAAAAACAGTCCTAAAAACTGGACTATGCCATCATTCTCCATAGCTCACTCGCTCCAATGTTTACCTCTCAAGCAATCACCGAATTACATATTAGTTACATACATTCAAGCACCACAGTGGAAAAAGAAACTGTAACCATGCCAACTGGCCCAGATTAGTACAGAACCACACAATTTCGAAATGAGATCTGTTCAGCCCGATGGTGGAATAGCGGCTTAGGTTACCGAACAATAGGCTACCAGAAACATACTTAATACAACAAGTCAAATTAAAAGGAAAAATATCAGTTTGTCTGTACCGCTAAGAGAGGGTTCCTCTGGGTCTTGCACATGGATGGATTTGAATTGGAGCTGCATTTTTGGAAGTGCGAAAATGGTCTCAGTTTCGTGGTTGTAGCTGGAGGAGCCTCTAAAGCCACTCAGAAGACTGGAGCTCTTTGCAGTGGATCCGCTCTCAGAGTTATTCGCATCCACATTCCGCAACAAGTTCAGCTCTATCACAAGAGAGAAGAATTGAGAGAACAAGAAATAGTGTTACATTTTAAGCAACAAGGAACAGCAACCTCTAAATATTGTATCCTTATCACATGCATCCTTTGTGGAGAATGCCATCCCATAATGCACTGACAAACTCAGCAGAAAAAGAAAAATCTAAAACCAAGATAGCAGGCAATGTGAGAGAAGTGTAAAAAAAAAACAAAAAAAACCCCGATTTCACCCAGTGGGTGTGTGTGTGTGAGCTATGTATTATTATGCTTAGTACCATGCTGTTAGCTTAATATAATAATGGTAAACTCTATGAAATCAATTGTGAGTCAAGTGTCCCCTGCACTTTTGTGCAGAGCGCTATGTGTATGACACACAGAATTTCTATCTTTCTAGAATGTTCTAAATTACTTCCCTCTCAGTTCCCTTTCAGTTGAGATGACACCTTTGAGCAGCTGCCTATGTATGAAATAGACAGCAAGACTAGCACACTAAGTTTTGTAAAAGATCTAAGCGTGCACATTTACCTTCGTTCCTCATGGCAGTGACATAGCTGAACCATTCTTTGACTGTAGCAACCCCATGCGGAGGGTTTTCATGTTGACGCCGGGTAATCTTGGTGATTGTTGCCATTGGGCTCTCCAGAGCACCACAAGGCTTGGTTACCATGGTATTATGCCCCAGGTGAAAGTCAAGGGTCTGAACAATGTACGTAGAGTCATCACTGGAGCCTAGACAAAGACCAGAACCTTTTTAGTTGCAATTTATTGATTCAAAGAATACCACCAAGGAGGGAAAGAAGAGGAAGAGAGTAAGAAAGGAGACAATAAAAAGGAAGGAGAGAAGGAAGGAAAAAGAAGAAAGGACGGAAGAGGAGAAGTTAGAATGGAAGAGAATAAAAGAAGCAAGCAAGGACAGAAGAGAGTAAGAAGGGAAGGAAGGAAGCAAGGACAAAAGAGAGTAAGACAATAAGAAGGCAAGGGAGAGTGTAAGAAGGGAAGGAAGGAAGAGAATAAGTGGGGAAAGAAGGAATAGAGTAAGAATGAAGGAAGGAAGAGGGTGAATAGATGGATTAAAGCTAGCACTGTGCTTGTACCATCCTCCCAGATCTTCTGTGCTTCAGTCCAGAAGGCGATGTTGGGCTCTTCCAGGTGAAACAGCACCCAGGACTTGGAACGGAAGTTAGGCCCATGGAAACAAGCCAGCGTCATATGGTTACCATGGAGACTCATTGAACCGCCCAGCTGCACAGCATCTTCTGGAAGGGGCATCTGGAACAGGGAAATGTGGCATCCCGCCACCATCTTCAACACATTGGGCCAATGCCTGTGATGAGCTGCATCCATGTCTGTGAGAAAGACAAATTTTACACTTGTACTATGTGTCTGTAATGTAATTTCAGCTACAGTACTTTAATGTTACTATATAGGTGCAAGTGATCTATTGTGATATATATACAAATGGAACTTAAATGGACATAAAAGCACTAACAGATTTCAGCTCCTCCTTTGTCCGTGTTGATGACTGGGGTTTTGGGAGGCATGTATGGCACCGGGCCCCAGGTGGACAGTGCTCGCTTGCTGGTGTCAAACTGCTGTGTAAAGAACTCCTGCAACTTCATGCCAATCTTTATCAGGTCAGGGGTGGTCGAGCGTGAGATGATCACCTGGAATATGTCCCACTGCAGGTCTCCATGCACGAAGATCTCACTGGAGAAAGTACAGATCAGAGAAAGATGGTTATGTAGTGCTTGTCTCTTAATGTTTCATCCAACTTAATGTGTTTTGAGCTAACTTACCTCTTCTCAGACAGACTAGCCTCTGTCGTGCACAGGTTCACCTTCCACTCGTCTTGCAGTTGTAGGTCAGCATTACTGAAGATGCCCATTAATATGCTGGAGCCCATATAGTCCAGCCGGGCCTCAGTGGAGCCCATGGTGATCTGGATCTTATGACTGGGCTGCTGATTTGGATGTTCTGAAATGTGGGCTAGATGAACAATCAGTTATCAGCCACTGAAAAGGATGCCTTATCCCACACACAACATCTCAGCCTCATATGGCACACCCACAGTCTGTTCACTGACTGTCTGATGCATATTGTACACAAAAACGACAAGAGCTGTCTGAAATCGCCAGTTCCAATCTGATTGGATTGTGCTATGCAACTTCAGGGAGCAAAGATACACAAGATTTTTTATCAGTCCACAGGAAAACAAAGTTGTGTTCACAAAGTACTGAGCAGTGTAAAAAATGAAATGCCAAAAGGAGTATTGTTTAAGGAACTCAGTATTAAGTTGTCAGTAAGCATTACTTTTGGACAAACAGAAATTCAGATTACAGAGTATACAGACTTTTTTTCCATTGTTTTGAAAATTCCATTGTTTTTTTCCCCACACCATTATTTGAATTAATGTTTTAATGCTGTTCTATTACTGTTGTATAATCTATTTTGGATAAACCCACCCTTAAAATTGCACGTGAAAACAAAACGATCAGACAGTCTCTTCCGTGGCGGTTCTTAGCCAGAATAAACTGCAATCAGGACCAAACTTCATACCATCAGTCAAAAGTCTAGTTACACAGGAGTGCACACACATACCTTCACTCGGAGAAAATAAGTGTACTTACAGACCATCTCCAGGGTGTTGACGTCAATGTTGCCACCCACCACTCCACCTTTAGAATCCAGTTTGGAGTGGCCCAGTCCAACAGACATGCTGATCTCACGATCTCTGTTACTGCCCACTGACAGACGGCCCTGACTCTTCAACCCACTTGTCGTCCAACTGTTTAGAAGACAAATGCACATAAACAAACACATAAAACAGAGATATTATGCATGTTAACAGTTAAACCAACAGTGTGGTGAGATTAAGTTAGCTGGAGAGTGCCGTTTCTCGTACGTATTGTTGCCCATAACGTTGCTCATGTTCATCTGGACATTAAGTTGTTTAAGGTTGATGGCGAACACCACCAGCGTCTCCCATGGCGATCCCTGCTGTGCTGCTGCTTTTCCATTGCGGAATGATGGGGTAGAGGTCTTGGTGACTGAGTCTGAGACACATCATTTATTTAATATGTAAGGAAGGTTCAGCCACAGAGTTGTAATGTAAACATATTCTGTATATGTGCTGCAGAGTGTGCTGATGTGTACCTCTGCATGGTACTGCGGAGTCCGATACGCTGCGGGACCATCCCGTGGCAGGAGACTTAAGGAGTGCATGGCTTGTTGTGGCATCATTGAAGACGGAGGATGAGGGGTGTTGATTGGACTGTCCTTCCCACGTCCTCCAGTATGCTTTACGGCTGGAATCAGGAGACAGGTGCTGGGTGATGCTCTCCACTGAGTCTGGTGTGGCAGGACCTGAGGCTACACACATATTTCATAGCAGTTATCATCAATATGTTTAGAGCACTCATCTAAAGATGCAAGGTAATGGGACACAGTTGAGCAGACATGCATAATGTTGAAAGTATATGTACAGTTTATGTATTACCTGGTAAGTTAATGGTCTGGTCTCCAAGAAACAATCTCCTGGCAATGCTTCGGCGGTACCAAGCTCGTGGGAAGGCAAGAATCTCACTCAGACGTCTCATGTCATACTTAAAGGATGCAGAACCGATATCACACACCGCTAGAAAAACACATCCACGTATTTACAAGACAGACTGATAATCAGTTAGACCAATATTTTTTAGAGATATTCAAACTTTTCTACTTAATCTGTTATTTACAAATGAATGGCAAAAGCTCATATCAAATCTTGTAAAACATTCCAGTTAGTCATAATCAACTTTGTTCATTAACAATAATATTGTTATTGCTATAATTATTATTCAATATTAATTATCTATTTTTTTTATTGTTTTTGTCTTATGATTATTTAGTGTCAAAAAACGGAAATAAAACTATAAACATGGTGTCAGCTGATCTCTATTAACAAGACACTTCTGACATTACAACGCTCATAGTGTTATGATTTAGTAACTGACAACTAAAGGTCTGCATTTGGTCCAATTAGATAACTTTTCATTTTCACAATACAATTTCAGAGTTGAAGTCGGGAACGGATGGTGCATCCATGAGTTGTGGATGGGAGCGGGCAATCAGAGAATAGCCTGAAAAATCTGATTTCTTCTTTGTTTTGTTTTATTAATGCAATGCAATGCAAAAAAACAAAAAACAAATATATTTTTACAACTAATATGTTTTTGATAACAATAAACAGAAAATGCAACGTAAAAGTGTGCACAGCACGTGCATCAAATGATCCAATATTTGGAGCAGGCCATACAGGTAGTCAAAGGGGCTTTAGAAGAGTGGCAAAGTAAAACTGTCATTTCATCAAAGGATGTGAAACTAGACTAGACTAGAAAAAGGTACATTTATTGTTAAGAAATCAACCTCAGGCAAGTCAGATGGGCATTGGGCATCAACTCACGCATTATTTGATATATCAACAGGGTTCGTACAAGATGCTTGAAGTAATTGAATTTGGCTTTTTATCTATATATATATAAGACCCTGAAAACCTTAAAAATAGCCTTTTTTTTTTTTTTTACCAAGAGGTGCTTAAAAAAATGCTTGAACTGTTAAAAATTGTAAAATTGTAAATCGTTCAATAACTTAAATGTATTTATTAATTTTGATATGACACTGCAGAGACTGAACAGCATTAATCCACTATTGCGGTCCGGATACATATATCATCTCTTTAACATGCCGAAAGTGCGCTCAACTGCACAACACATCTGGATACATGCCAGGTTATAACCCACTTCTCCATCATTTGATCATTATTTGATGAATTACTGCTGAAATAATTGATAATAAATGTACACAAACATCTCTTTTAAACAAAATTCGGTTTACCACCTTGTTTCATTTGGCGGTAATAGTGAGATGTAAATTGCGGCGGGCAATTTTTGTGAATTAATCACAACTTACAATGAGCCTAATTTACATAGAAAGAGGCGTGTTTGCACAGAAAGGAATGTCTATGACTTCATTTAAATATTGAAGACGCAGCACAATTTCAGCACTGATTACGCCTGCTAAAATAGACTGCGGGTGGTTAGTGAATAAGACGCAGGTATTTGCACTGATGTACCACGTGAAAAAGTGCCACACCTGTCTAGAGAATTCCCCCCACAGTGTTTCTGGAAGCGCTATTCAATTTTGTGCGCCGTTGCTTAATTTACATCAAGAAATGTGCAGCGTGAACAATGCAGTGCAATTTGCGAACAAATGACTCCTATGAGCCGGTTCTTTGTAGAGAATAAAAAACATGCAGTGTCAGATTAATCACATCCAATGGGGACACCAGGTGACGGTGACTGTTTAATTGCCTTTGGTCTGGAAAGCTCAGTATACAGTGAAGTGTCTTTTTTATTGAATGTTTATTGAGTTAAAATTTTAGGATCATTATCATCAGGTGTAAATAAGGAGCAGACCGCTGCTGAATCGGCGCATAGACGGTGCTGTCACGTGGCACTGTCACGTGGCACCTGATATTTTTCGCTGCGCTGTTCAGTATTAGTTGAGGATTTAAAAAAATTTTTTAGATACTGCTGTGGCGTATTTCCATTCACAAGTACAAATCTTTGCAACAATCAGTTTTAATGAAAAATTATTACTCCAGAAAAAAATTCTCTCAAATGGTGTATATAAAACATTCTGAGGATTGAATGTAGATCATTGGAGGATTCGGTTTTCTCCGTCAAGCATCCCCTTGTGGAAAGAAAGCTTTGTGTCTCACAGAAAACAGGTAGTGGCTGACAACATTTGCAATTTCGGTCAGTTCCTCACATAAAGCTGTTGTATGACTTTAGAAAACATGGAACATAGCTCATGGGTCAGATGATCTACTTTTTAGGGTTCCAGTTAGTCACCTTTGTTGGAAAGCAAAGTGCATTTTAAGGCTGCACACTTATGAGTTGTGTTCTAATAAGGTATTTTATAAAAAATAAATTCAAATGAATTAATACAGGTGCATCTCAATAAATTAGAATGGCGTGGAAAAGTTCATTTATTTCAGTAATTCAACTCAAATTGTGAAACTCGTGTATTAAATAAATTCAATGCACACAGACTGAAGTAGTTTAAGTCTTTGATTCTTTTAATTGTGATGATTTTGGCTCACATTTAACAAAAACCCACCAATTCACTATCTCAAAAAATTAGAATACATCATAAGACCAATAAAAAAAAACATTTTTAGTGAATTGTTGACCTTCTGGAAAGTATGTTAATTTACTGTATATGTACTCAATACTTGGTAAGGGCTCCTTTTGCCTTAATTACTGCCTCAATTCGGCGTGGCATGGAGGTGATCAGTTTGTGGCACTGCTGAGGTGGTATGGAAGCCCAGGTTTCTTTGACAGTGGCCTTCAGCTCATCTGCATTTTTTGGTCTCTTGTTTCTCATTTTCCTCTTGACAATACCCCATAGATTCTCTATGGGGTTCAGGTCTGGTGAGTTTGCTGGCCAGTCAAGCACACCAACACCATGGTCATTTAACCAACTTTTGGTGCTTTTGGCAGTGTGGGCAGGTGCCAAATCCTGCTGGAAAATGAAATCAGCATCTTTAAAAAGCTGGTCAGCAGAAGGAAGCATGAAGTGCTCACATTTCTTGGTAAATGGGTGCAGTGACTTTGGTTTTCAAAAAACACAATGGACCAACACCAGCAGATGACATTGCACCCCAAATCATCACAGACTGTGGAAACTTAACACTGGACTTCAAGCAACTTGGGCTATGAGCTTCTCCACCCTTCCTCCGGACTCTAGGACCTTGGTTTCCAAATTAAATACAAAACTTGCTCTCATCTGAACAGAGGACTTTGGAACACTGGGCAACAGTCCAGTTCTTCTTCTCCTTAGCCCAGGTAAGACGCCTCTGACGTTGTCTGTGGTTCAGGAGTGGCTTAACAAGAGGAATACGACAACTGTAGCCAAATTCCTTGACACGTCTGTGTGTGGTGGCTCTTGATGCCTTGACCCCAGCCTCAGTCCATTCCTTGTGAAGTTCACCCAAATTCTTGAATCGATTTTGCTTGACAATCCTCATAAGGCTGCGGTTCTCTCGGTTGGTTGTGCATCTTTTTCTTCCACACTTTTTCCTTCCACTCAACTTTCTGTTAACATGCTTGGATACAGCACTCTGTGAACAGCCAGCTTCTTTGGCAATGAATGTTTGTGGCTTACCCTCCTTGTGAAGGGTGTCAATGATTGTCTTCTGGACAACTGTCAGATCAGCAGTCTTCCCCATGATTGTGTAGCCTAGTGAACCAAACTGAGAGACCATTTTGAAGGCTCAGGAAACCTTTGCAGGTGTTTTGAGTTGATTAGCTGATTGGCATGTCACCATATTCTAATTTTTTGAGATAGTGAATTGGTGGGTTTTTGTTAAATGTGAGCCAAAATCATCACAATTAAAAGAACCAAAGACTTAAACTACTTCAGTCTGTGTGCATTGAATTTATTTAATACACGAGTTTCACAATTTGAGTTGAATTACTGAAATAAATGAACTTTTCCACGACATTCTAATTTATTGAGATGCACCTATATAATATGCCTGTTTTTATTTAAAATGAACAAATGAAGAATTTTCTTTGATGAATGACATCTATTGCAAAGTCTTTGAAAAACAAATAAGAATGTGCTTGAAAAGTCCTTGAATTTCACTTTGAAGCATCTGTACGAACCTGTAACAATCACAGAAAAATAAAAATTAAATAAAACTTTGTGTACACTTGCTGTCTATTTGAGTGGCTTTTGCTCTATATGGAAAACATGCGGGGTTGCTGGAACGGGAGCGGTCGGCGAGAAAATCACTGCGGGCAGAGAGCGGGTGAACATGGAGTCAAATTCATCGGGAGCGTTCGGGTGCGAACAGTCCCTCTCAGACCTCTACTGACAACTACAACCCGAATGCCACAAAAGGACATTGCTAAATACAGGTGTAAACGAACGTTTTGTAATCGGATCACAAAACACACATTTGGAGGTAGTCAAAAACGCATGTGACCACATCCCATTTGAGTTGTTAACATTAATCCATCCTGATGCATCCCAGACAGCAGTAAAGTGCAACCCCTCACCTGTCAATTAACCGCTGTGCTACATCAAGAGTTTAAACTTTGCCAGTTATGCGCAGCTTACATAAATAACCATCCGAATGGAACATTTGAAAAAGAGTACACATATACATGCACAAGAATTTCACAGAACTTCTTCAGTGTCTGACCTGAAAATATCATGACACAGATGAGAAGCACAAACATCTGAAGCTCACCGGGAATTCTGCTCGAAATGTTGCGTTTGTGCATAAATTAAATTAAAATGCATTTTTCATGCTTTCTTTGTCTTTTATTACTTTTTTTGTGGTTTATTATCATGCAGTATCACACTGACATAGTGACTGATTTATGTCATCACGAAATCGGAGACCCTCCCCTCAAAATCCAAACGCAAGTGATCATAGGAGACACTTATAAGCAACCAGATGTAAACAGCGATGTGTCTCACCTGACCACATGTAATCGGATCACCCAAGACGCATCTTAATACCAGGTGTAAACGGGGTCTAAAGGATTCCCAATTATTTCATTCATTTGATGTATTTTATTATTAAACCTAATGTATTATACAGTGAAAGCTTTAGTAAAGGCTGATATAGATAACTCAGAACTTTATTTTGGATTCCTTACCTGAGATATTGATAAGTGTTGTGTCCATCTTCCCACCCTTGCTGGTAATAAAGGTGTCAATAAATGCTGGACATCCAGCCCGTCTCATCCTGGAAAGACTGACTTTCACAAACTCCAAGTTGATGGAAAGCGAGTCTTTCCTGCCGGTCACTGAAGATGCCTCCTCATCCACTGCTCCTACAAACAAAGTAACCTCTGTCTTACAATGAACATCAATATCAATAACTGTACAGTTCAAAGCTGTTAAAGCGCACATTTCACAATGGCAATACATGTTCAAAACTTTTCTGAGTAAAGTCCCTGCATGAAGCTATTACCCAGTGGTCCTGGTCCAGGTGGGAGGCCATTGACTGCAGACTTTTGCTTGCCGGCTCCATAAGGATGAAACACATAAAGTGAGAAATCAGACATGCAGGCAGAGAAACTCAGACCTGACGAGTTAATCGGAGGGCCTGTTAGATCTGATTGGCTGCTGTGGTGGCAACTCCGCCCCAAGGAACTGCCTAACCCTGTGGATGGGCCTGTGGAATGTAAGAAATTACATCCATAAAAAGGCATGCAAGTGTCAGTGGAATATCCATGAATTATTCGCCCAGAACAAATTCTTTACTATTTTGAATAAAAACAAAATCTCATGATCACTAGATTATTTTTATTCCAGTAAACTGATTTCACACTCATGTGAACATAAATCATAAACTAACATAAATAAACATAAGAGAAGTATTGGCAGTAAATTACATTTATACCTTTGCTACCAGGCACTCTGTTGGCATTGTGTACTGATGGAGGTGTGGAAGAGGGTGTGTGTTGGGCATCAGCTGGATGGGTGGAACTGGTGGGCTCAAGCTCACCCCTATTGGATGAGAAAACCAGGTCCAGAGAGGGAAGTTTCAGCATGCACTCCACTCGAGACATGGGCAGACAACTGAACCGAATCTGTGATGGCTGAGAAAAAAGCAAATTAATCAACTGCTCCGAAACAGTCTTCACATGATTACGTCAATAATATTACCAAAAGATAAAAAAATTGTGTAATGTTCCAAGTCTTCTGAAGGCATAAGATTGTTTTGGTGAGAGACTAGCTGAAATGTAAAGTTGCACCACGTAACTTTGTGCTCTCTAGCGAAATCTGTAGTTGAAACTTAAAATTGCTGGCAATTTGCAGAAGCACATTTACATGAATTGCGTTTCATGATTTGAGCTTTCCTGGACATCGCCTGCGTGTGATCATGACTGGGAGATACTCGGATCCGGAGTCATAACATGCTATTTCATGTTTATATTCTGGTATATGATTAAACATTTAAATCTGAAATATTACTTGCTTTGATGAAGATTAAAAACACTCTTATTCACATAATTTGAATTAATATTACACTTATAGCACTGGCCAAATGGATAAAAGATATACATCTATCCAGACAGCAGTGATGCTGTCCTGAACTGAACAGCGTAGTTCCTCCAGTCAGAACACGTGACAGCCGGTTCTTCTTTTCTGTGTTTACGAATATGACGTAATGACGCAAGGATGAACGACATAAGCCAGAGATTGCGTGCCAAATCCAACCTGACACCTCAAAATACAAATCATTTTATAGGCTTACCAAAATGAATCAGGGTAAGATAAGGACATTGTTTTGAACACTGATTGTTTATGTACTCGATCAATAATGGCAATTTGTTCATTTTTAACCAAAACATCTTACGTAGTGCAGCTTTAAGTCTTTTTTCAGTGTAAATCTTTCCATCCTTTGCACATTCATGAGCACCATGAGACAAGCTTGTTCACAATGGCACACATACTGATACAAGAATTTGAAAAGTTTTTAGGCTACACAATGCGTGAACATGCAAGACACTAAACAAGTTTTAGATTTCCATTGAAAATGACTTAAATTTTGGGTTGCTGTATGCCTTCAGAAAACTTTGAAAATGATGCAGGAGTTGCATGGACTAATTTTAGGATACTTTGAAGGCCTTTTTTAAGCTTTAACTAGAGGCAATTTCCTCTGCCATTGTATTGTATAATTAGTTAAAACATCTCCTTTTGTGTTCTGCATAAGAAAGAAAGTCATACAGGTTTGGAAACACATGAGGATGAGTTAAATTATGACATTTTCATTTTTGGATGAACATTTCCTTTAATATTGCCAAAACATAAATAATACCATGTTTATGGATAGCTGTTTAGTTCTTTTACTTTTTGTCATTGCAGTGTTGGTCATCTGTAAGGTGCTTCTCTTAACTTTCAGAGCAGCACAACATTTCTGTACTCTTGGAATAATGCTGGAGTAAATGTGTACCTGCACCCTGACGTAAACCACCACATCCACAGGGAAGGAAGAGTACGGAGATGTAGAAGAAGATACAAGAGACACCTGAGATTCCTCCAGAGGCTCCACAGAATCATCTTCCTCAGGTACATTCAGGGCTACACAAACACAAAAATATATGAAACAAAATGTATACACAGCTACATAGAAAAACCTCACAACTTGTTTGTTATAGTTCAAACAGTAGTGATAAATGAAATATTTTATACCATCCACACACATGCCCACACTCACTTGTGTAGTTCCTGTCGACTGGTGTGATGGGAATGGTCTCCAGAGCTTTCTCCAGGAAGTCCAGCAGACATGGGCTGATGACCATTTCCTCTGGCAGTGTTTGCAGTGCAACCCATGCATACAGCTTTGCTGTCTTCCTCCCTGCACTCGGCTTACCTTTAACTGCTCACACAAACACAATTATGCAAATTAGGGAAGTCTCTCTCTGCTGACTTGTCATGCAAAAAAGCAAAAAAATCCATATGCCACCTAAAATATCTTCAGCATGCATGCAATGTGTATGAAGCATATCAGAGCAGCCATAGTACCAAAGGGTTGTTTAAAGGGATTGTTCATTAATTATATTCATTTAGCTTCTTATACTTTCTTATATTTTTAGTAGACACCCTTTGCCTATCTTCCGGCTCTGCACACTCTGGCCATTCTCTCAAACTACATGAGGTCTCCACCTGTGATGCTTTTTAAACAGCACTGAAGGAGTTCCCATGTATGCTGGCCACTTGCTTTTCATTCACTATCTGGTCAAACTCACCCATTTCTAAAAAATTCTTACATGGACACAATTTATATTTGTCTATACAACTAGTTTCAAGCATTTGAACAAATTATTTTAAATTAAGTGCTTTTTAAGATTATAAGTACATAAATTCAGTCAAGTGTCTCCAAACTTCTGACTGGTAGTGATACCTGTGTTATATTCTCTAATTGTTTCAATAGACTTTAGCAAAGTACAGGTTTATTCAAATAAAAAATAAAAAAATAAAAATAAAAAAAGCTGAGTTCGGAAGTGTGGGCCATGCTCCAGAGAGAGACATAAGGCTGAGAGCATGCAAGCAGTCAGTGGCTGAGCAGACAGAAAAAGAGCGTGTACCTGAAGGGAGAGGAGGGGGAGGGGGGGAGAGGAGTGCATTAGTCTTGCCAAGGCCTGAGGCTGGTGGTGCAGGTGCATCTCTCATACCAAACAGCTTGGACTCTTTGGACAGGGTTCTGGGAAGGGAGGAGCCACGCGAGGCATTGGGCGATTCAGTTTTCAGCGTTTTAGAGTTGTAGTGTAGCTGTAAAAGAGATGGAGACAGTGAGAGATTCAGAAAAAGAGATTTAGTGCAATCAGCAATTACAAACTTAATATGATTTACAAAATGTAAAAAAATTTAATCCGGCTGTACACTGTGTGTCCATGCTTGTTGCTTGTACAATATATGACCCACTGATATGATATGCTTCACTGCTGTCCGGGATGAATTCATGACGGACGTTTACACCTCAAATGCGATGCGGTCACATGTGTTTTTGACTACCTCCGATTGTGTATTTTGTGATCCGATCCTTCAACTTTTTGGACCCTGTTTAGACCTGTATTTAGCACTTACCAGATGTGATCAGATCACCCGAAGCGCATCTTAATACCAGGTGTGTGGCAAGGAGGAGAGTGGGGCCGGGCCGTGATGACGCACGGCCGGCCCCTAATTAGGCTAATGTGTTTATGTTTGTGTCTTTTTGTTTAATTAAATATTATTTTGACTTTTCAGCCGGTTCCTGCCTCCTCCTTTCCCATCCTTAACCTTGTTACAAGGTGTAAACGGGGTCTCAGACTAAGATTAAGATAAGATTAAGAATAAACTAAGGCACTTAATTGGTCAAGTTGTCCAAGTTATCCAAAACTCTCTGTTTTGCTTTCCCATGATAGAAATCCTTTACGATCTTCGAATTTTGTCTCTGTTACTTTCTCAAATAACTTTTGCATGTTGCATGTTTCTAAAATCCTAGAGTGTGCACCTGACTTTTCAAGACATAAGAAAAAATGCATATTTGTGTAGATCATAGTTCTACAGTAAGGCTGCAGACCTTGACGTCCACTCCAGGGATGTAGAAGACAGTGGTCTCGATGTCACTGCTCTTGCTCTGCAGAGAGGTGGGCACTCTCTTAGCACTCGGCAGATGAGTGCTGGAGGGAAAACTGGGCTGCATTTTTTGCTTCTTAGGTGGAGAGTCCTGATCCACACTCTTGGAGTTCCGCTCACAACTCCTAAAAAACACGAGAGAGTGAGCGTACATACATTTTACACACATAAAAACACTTCAAAGGCCTGATCAAAATGATACCCAAGTCAACATGAAATAACTAATTTTACTTCCGTAGAGTGACATATTGACAAGTGAAACAGGATTTTCAGTGAGAAAATAAAATGTAGGGCGGGACTTGATTGGATCATGAAAAGTTGGTTGAAGGGGAAGTGATGAAAAATAAGAGGGTATGGTGATTTTTCGGAATAACATGCGCCACTGAACGTTCATGGTAGGACCAGGAACTGCATACCAAAAAAAACATACTTGAACGGCAGAGAAGTACTTGCTTCATTAAATGCAGTACATACTCTGACAGTACAAGGATTCGGACGCAGCCAGTGTGTATGGCTATATGTACTGTGTATCTTTACCTCCGCAGTGCGAGGTCTTCATGCTCTGTTGGCTGGGTGCTGGGGTGTAGCACACACTTGCCGCTGTCAATCTCAACTCGTACATCCAGCTCAAAATCAATGTTCCGTTCAGTGGGCGGGGCTAATCCTGCACGGTGAGGGGGTGTGGCTTGCCAGCGCTCACTGAATAATGCGCTCAGTCCAGATGGCTTCCTCTGAGAACCCCTGGGGAAAAAAATACCCAATCTGTAACATGTAATTTTTTAGAAGAGTGTCTTCCTCTGAATGAATACAAATATTTTCCAACAAATAGTCAGTAAAAGGAGGTGCTTAACCTTCAGAAAATGTGGACTGTCAACCTCAGGAGGTCAAACTGAAAATGAGTCATTTTATTTTCTATTCATTTTATATGAGGTTTGCAATTTTTGCAACCCTGTAACCACCATTTGGGACTAAATACTTCTATATTGTTGTCTAAATACAGTTTACAAACCAGATTTGTGTGATTTGTAATTTGTAAACAATTAACATTAAATAATCATCACAATTAAATAGGCAATTTATACAATTTAAAAGTAAAATTGAATAAAAAAACTATTTAAAATATAATAATAATAAAGCTACAACAGAATGGGCAACAGGGTTGCAAGTAGAAGGGTTGAAAACTGGAGACCAAATGCTGGGTATCATTTTTTCATAAGGTTATTTTTCCCATAAATTAAAGAAAAATATTTGTAAATATATGTTTTTTTTTTTATATGTATAATTTGGGAAACAATGTTGAATGATTGAGCTTGATGAAATCAGGCTGCAGTCAACTAGAACTGGGTATTGATACAGATTTCCTGATTCGATTCCAATTTGCAAGCTCTTGATTTGATTTAATTCTGATTTCGATTGACATTCGATACATATGGTATATTTCATTTACAGATCATTTAGATCAAGTCAATTAGAAATACAGAGGGTTCACTCAAAACAACGTAAGACAGCGTTTAGCTATTATTCCACCCGCAGCTGGAACCTGCTTCCAGAAGAGGTCAGATGTGCTCCAACAGTAGCCACATTCAAGTCCAGAATGAAAACATCTGTTCAGCTGTGCATTTCTTCACTGAGCACTGTGCTGCACTCACTGTTTGCACTGCAACATTTTTTTCTTTTTTATTAATTTTAAGAATTTGTACTTTTTTTTTTTTATGTATTACTTTTTATTCTTATTTCTTGTTCTTAATTGGTTTTAAAAAAATGAATCTTGTATTCTCTTTACCATTTTTATGTAAAGCACTTTGAACTGCTGTTGTGTATTAAAAGTTTTATAAAAATAAACTTGCCTTGCCTTATAATGTCCATTTTGCCAATATTTTCTCAGTAGTTTTTCATAAATATGGTCACCTTTTAGCTTTTAAAATTGTACAAATCCATGTATTCAATCAATAAATATGATGCCTTGAAATGTAACATTTTACAAAATGTTACGGTTAAGCGCTAATTACGAGAAAGGACTCGTTAAGTGTGGTTTCTTTAGTGCATCCGTGCTATGCGTAAATAGAAATTAATGTTTATTTTTTTGATCAACAACTGACTGTAAAGAACAGAATGAATATTAAAAGAATCATTATTTAATGACAAATGTGGATCTCATCTTTGTATACACATTACATGGAACTACTTTTACTCAACATGCAGTGAGGGGATCTCGGTGCTGAACTTCTTCCCCACTATTCCACTCAATCACTGGTGAGTTAAATATGAAAATGTATCTGCCGGTAGCTCACCACAAACATTTTTATGGGGCGGTCAAACAATTCTCATTCCATTCAAACGCTTCCGAATGCGGGATACCGGAAACGCAAGCTCATTCAAATACATTTGTACAATGCTGCGTACCAAAGCTCAAGTTTGGTGAACTCTGAACTGTAAATCTGCATGACGAGAGGACGCGAGACCAAAAGACGATCAAATGTCACACACTGACCTCTTGGCTCGATTCAAAGAATACATATTTCAAAGCTGTGTGTTTTCATTGTTGCTGGAAAGTGAGTAGACAACATTTTTAATATAATATTATTTGTTATTTGTGAAGTGTTATTTACTAAAACCAGAAGCTCTCCCCATGACTTCATATCCTGGTCTGTTGCATTGTCTGAAAATATGTGCATGCTCAAAGTCAAGTGTGACCACCCCTTTAGTCGCATAGTGCAAAATATGGCCATATATCCAAGTGATTAAAGCGCATTGTCAAGGTTTGTCATACAGAGTAAAAGGTCGATCCTCAGATTTGAGAATATCAAGATTGTTCAAATGAAGATAGCGATGCGTCCCAAAATCATTATTTTAACCCAGTTCAACAGACAACACAACAATATTTGTAATATTTGAGAATAGGGAATGACCGACATTTACAGAGTTTTGTTGTATTTAAACCTAGCTTCTTTTCATGTTAGGTTAATTTTATGTTAGATAATAGTTCTCACAACAAAAAACATGGGAATTGTGCATGTAATGTTTAAAAAGAGAGACATGGGTCATCAAAGTGTACCTAATTAAACAAAAACGGCATACGGATTGCTTGTGTTTGTGTGCAACTCACCCTGGTCTGCGGTAGCAGTTGTGCGACCTGTCCCTGTCAAACTCGTCATCTTTGTCTGATTCCTCTGACGATGTTGAGGAAAGGTCATCACGTCGACTGTAGTCAGGCTGGAAGGGAACGGTTGGTGAGAAGACTGCGGGTGTGCCGGGTGCACTGAACACTGAGCATGATGGGTAATGGGAAGGATCATCACTGATGACAGACAACAGGTCCATCTCTGTCTCCTCCAGGAACTTCAACAGCCAGTGAGAGCCAACAGTCAGAACATCTAGCCATCTATTCATTTGTTTATCTCTCCTAAATGATTCATGTGTCTTTAACCAAACAAGTGAATCTCATGGAAACATCATGCCTGTTACATTTCACACCAAAAATCAAAAGATAAAAAATAAAATAAAAAATAATAATAATAGAGAATTACATTTTGCATAAAGAAAATGATGCCTATTTTAGGACCATTGTGATTTTTTTTGCAGTTTGAATTTATATTTTCATGACAATTAAGCACATTTTCTCCCCAAATTCTCACTACTTTAATGCATCCTGACGTTTAAGCCCCTTTTTGTAATTCCTGTTATTCTCAATGGTGAATAGGTTCTCATTACTGTAATACAATAAAATGTTTTTCAATTAATTTAGCATAAATTGAATGCAGTACAACAAATTCTACCGTGCTCTATAAACACTTCACAATTTAAATTTTTTTTTTTTTTAACAGAACAGTAATGAGAAAATTATATTTTTTCTGCATTAAGATAATGATAATTTGGAAGGGACTGGGTGCTGTCATGAAAATAATGTCAATGTCAATGTAATAATGTCAAAAAAATCTTAGGGATAGTTCACAGAAAAATTCTGTTATAATTTACTCACTCTCTTATTGTTTAAAAACTGTAGGGACACAGAAGGATATGTTAGGCAGAAAGCTGCATCAGTCACCATTCACTTTCATTACATCTTTTTTCCATACAATAAAAGTGAATGGTGATTGAGACATTTTGCCTAACATTTCCTTTTGTGTTCCACAGAAGCAAGTAAGTTATATGGGTTTGAAACAACATTAGGGTGTGTAAATGATGACAGATTTTTTTTGTTTGGGTGAACCATTCCTTTAATTGCCCTAAAATCAGCCTTTAAGCAACATCAATTTCTTATTTTTTCTTCCTTTTGGATTTGGGGTGAAATAACAGATATGATCTTGACAGCTTACGGGAGATTCATTTATATGCCTGTATCCATAGTATCAATGGACACTAAGCTACTTTATTGGGTCAGTCTAATAGGTAAATTACTCTAAAATTGCATTCAAATCTATGGTGGAAATCTTGCACTGCAACTGAAAGAGCAATCTGTTCTACCACTCACAAAACTACCAACCCTCACAAAACATAAATCCTTTATACATCGGTCTCTCATTTATCCCCTCAACTGAGCTTCTATCAAGAGAAAGGAATTTAAATGTGGAAGGGCACAAAGATATTTCCACTGGACACTTACTTCCAGGGCAAATCTTTTGACCATTTCATCTATTTATTTCTCTATGTATCATTCTGTCTCTGCACCTGTTTTATGTATACAAAACCTAACCTGAACTGACACCAGACTAACTGCCCTGTCATATAACCAGTGAGAACTTAAAAGAAAGCTTTTCCTTTTCCCAATTCATGCTCTCCAATAAGGCCCAGAGGAGAGAGGGATGAGAAATAAAGAGATGAAAAGATGGATAGATGACTTGGAAGGAGCAATGCAATGGACACAGATCAACTCCCATACATGCCAAGGAAACAAAAGTCCATGTTATACCAGTTATACCAACACAGCACACCAAAAGCAGCTTCAACATATAGAGTGACTGAGTGTGTGAACGAATGTGTGAGATATCAAGAGAGAAAGACAGAAAATTCTAGCTTTCAATGCTGTTGTGGTCTGAATCAGCATGCAAGAAAGCCAAAGTGAAGTTCCAAAAAAGGCTAAAATCCTTCGACCTGTAAGACGTAGGAGATTTTTGATTTGGTTTGAAAAAGTAGAAATTAGTGATTTAATACCCTGAGGTTTCCATGCACAGACAAATAATATATGAGATTCAAAGATGATTTGGAGATTTGATTTGGATAATTTTTCTCCAGTACCTTGAATACAGAGCCAGCTGGACTTGGGATTGGGTTTGGGGTTTCCAAAGCAACACTACCCATCTTAAACACAAACATATTAATAAAAAACCCATCCCAAAATGAAACCTTTAGCTACTCAGTATGCAAATGTACCTGTTCAACAGAATCCACACTTAATTAAAATGTGTGTGCTTAAGTGTGGCTTTCATTAAGTAGCTTTTTAAATGAGTGAAGCATTTTTATTATGAGTATTTTTAGAGCAAAGCTTCATGACTTCGAGATTAGTTTTGTTCAAAACAAGATGGAACATTAGAATGATGACATATAGGTGCATAATGCACTGAAATGAACAAATATTCACAGACAGGAACACACACAGATGTAGGCATGCACACTACCGTATCAATGTTAAAGGTAACCCTTGGTGCTGGAGATGTTGCATCCACTTTTATGTCTGGCAGGTCGTCCCTTGAGAAACAGAGTCAATGAACAAACTAAGCAAATCTAATTCAAACACATGAACCCATCCTTGATTAACTAAGTTTGTGTTTGTGTGTATACCTGGGTCTATCTGACCTCTTGATTGCTGGTCTGCCTGTGATTGAGACGTTCATTGACTTGCTGTTGCTGGGCTTGTACCCTAAACCCCACTTGTCTTTCAATGACGCAGCCTAAAACATAAACATCCACTCAATAAATACAAAATTTCACATCCACCATTCATTTAGGCCTGTTTTACACTGCACGCGTAAGCAGTGTACATTTATTATGGCCGCGATATTAAGAGGTAACAGTATTCACACTGCCCGCAAAAGCAGTGTTGCGTGCGTTTAAGCAGTTTATATTCTGAACTTTGGGGATGGCGTTCTGTTCCATGTAAATTAATTACCAATATGATGAAAATGTGGTCAGTCATTAAATGCAGATCAAGTTTGCATAAGTTCTCAATACCTCACTCCCGATAACCATTTTTTAATTCATTAAAATAAATATTCAATGCAGTATCCCAGAAATCATATAATTTTCTATATTGAAAATGCAGATATAATGCAGCAGAAACGCTGTCAGTGTGAAAGCACAATGCAAACAGGCCTTTGAATCCATAAAGACATTCATTAGCTGTAAAAAGTGCTGAATCAAGGCTCTCTCACCCGCATGCTGGAGCGACGAAGTTTCTTGCGCACATCCCGGCGGATATCGTTGACAGCAACAGACTCCAACTGCTGATAGCGCTGGATTTCCTGATTTATAGTGCCTTCACTTGCTCCCAGTTTCCTTAAAGACAAAAAAATATATATATTTTATTTTTTTATGACCAAAACAATTGATTGAGGGACATATTTCAAACATGACTCTTAGGTTTGACCTTACTTTAGATCATCAATGACCTTGGCCTGCTCGTTGAGTTCTCTAATGTCCACCAGGCGCTTGGAAAATTTACGCCCATGAGCATCGATTATTTGGTTGCTCATGACTGCCTGTCTGCGCAGGTCAACAGACTCCTGTATGCGGGAGAGTACTATCAAAATTACACATCTAGATATGAGGCACACTTAAGGGTGGACGGTATGACCCACCCACCCACACACACACCCACCCACACAATAATAATAATATATTTTTTTAGTGCTGGAAATTCAACAAAAAAAATGACTTCTAAGCCAATAAACCATGTGAAAATGCATATTTTTTGATAATCCAGTGAATACTTTACAAATAAATGGTATTTTAGCTCATTTCATTTAATGGACACAAATGAAAAAAATCTGATTTTTATCAATACAAATGTAAAGTAATTAATAAATGATGTCTGGTTTCACATTTAACTGTGGTTTTTTTAAACACGAAAGACTTAAATACGAATATTATAAACCAGATAGTTCTCTCGAACACCTAGAAATATGCAGTTTGACTCAAAATCTCATTGGATGAGTCATTATCGAAGCCATTATAAAATAGCCAGTATATGCACAACTGTGACCACCCATCAGTTGGATTCTATATTAATGTGGCAAGTTACATAATGTGGTCCTGCCCACTCAAAATTGACCAATTATTTCTACCACAGTATAAACAGTAAAGCAAAATCTCTACTGTCGCACATTATATATGTCATACCGCCGAGCCCTTGGTACACTCATGCATAAAGAGTTGTTCCAAAATCACACAGACTGTTAAACACAGTCAGAACAAATGTGGATCATTACTGCACATCAGAGAAACAAACTCACAACACCACCCCAAAAACAAACAAAGAAAAAAAGATTATTGAAGCACAGCCAATCCATGAGAAATGGGAAATAAAATGTTTGATTGGCCACTCATTTCTCATGGACAGGAATCAGACGAGACTCATAAGCAGCAAGAAATTTTAGAATCTAGACTCCCTCGACAAATTTCAGTAAAAACCAAGAGAGCAGCACATCATTCTTGGAAAAATGCAAGGTTTTGAGTGATTCGGCTGATTTAAAAAAAGCAACTTCCACCCTGGAAGCATTTACAAAATGGAAGGAAAGAATGCAACAGAAAAAAGAGAGAAGAAAGGATTAAAAAGCAAATGGGAGCTCTGAAGTACATACACAGCCCCAGGACAGGGGTCTGGGATGTCTAGTTCGTTCTGCATTGGCAGTGGCTGGCAGGCGAACACTTCTCGACTTTAGCCGAGTGATTGCGGATGATGGAGAAATATTACGACACTCAGAAGGTGAGGAGGGAGGGGGGCTGGGGCTAAAGCCCAGAATGCTGTTCACCAGCCGCGTCCTGAACGAGAGTCTGGGACTGAGATCACCTTCAGCAAACTGTAAACATTGGCTGGTTTAAAACAAACACAGATACACACCACTACACAAACATTCAGTACAAATGATTACACATACAAAGAAGAAATGGCTCATTTCCTGTTTTGAGTACACAAATTACATTAATATACAAATGACAATGTTAAAACCAATTAAACAAAACCACAAGATTAGATTCAATAATTAGGGCTGTCAATCAGTTACATTTTTTCAACTAATTATTGTGGCCGACAAGCAACGCATTGAAGAGTCAAAAAATGTCTTTAGAAGTCAATATATTTTCTTTTATTTCCATATCATTGACCACAAGCCTATTACTTAGTCTTTTAGTTAGGGGCATAAACAGTTAATTTACGTTGATGTATTCATTGATTTTTTTTTATTAATAAATCATACCAAATTAATGGGTTAAATTGACAGCCCTAGACATAATAAAAATGTATGTTAAAAAACTGTCACAAACACAAAGACTAACACTTTGCACTGACATTAAACACAGACACAGTTAGTTAAATAAACAAAAGTGCGAGCTCTGACCATATGTATAGGGGGAGACGTGCCGTCACTCTCGTCTTCATCTGTGAGGTCAGCAACATTGACTGAGTTTAGATCTGTGATGTCATCTGTGTCCTCTTCACCCGTCAAAGATGTTAGCGTGTTACCCAGAGCATTCAGACGCTTGCCGATGTTGGGATCCATGTGCACGTCAATACCACACATCTTCCACAGAACGTTCAAGGTCCACGTCCCTGCACTGCTGCTCTCTGGAGTATACAGATGTTATCAAATACACGCACAAATCAAATTTGAAAGTTAACATGCAATAAAAATGTGCCCTTTCTTAATGCACGTTCATGGTCTTATTGAGCACGATTCACTGATGCACGTTAAGGCAAAGCAAGTGTTTGTCTTCTTGTTTGTAATCTTTCATAAAATTTAGAACTTTCTCCACTTCTGAAACAACTTCTATTTTCAATGGAAAATCCCTTAAAATCCCTCTTTTGTTTTCAAACTCCCTGGCTCCATTTTGCTATTCACAATCCAATTTACTGGATAAAATCCAGTCACACCCTACATCTTTTCTCATAGAAAATTCCTGTTTGATTTGGAAATACTTTAGATTGTGACAAAGTAAAATGGGTTGCAAACAGTGTTTATGATGATCATGTAGCTTAACTGGTAGAACAGAGTGCTATCAATGTCAAGATCATGAGTTTATTCCCATACTGTTAAAAAGTAAAGTGCAAAAGTTAAGTAAATGACTTCCATTATACACACAAGCACATGTACCTGCAGAGGCTTGACCTGTTGTTCTGGAACAAACTTCATAAGTACCATCAGGGACAACACCTGAATAGACAAATACAAGCCACATTGGAGCATTTCAGGAATTAGAGGTACATTATGGGGCCAACAACAGACGCGACTGAGTGTAAGGCATTGAGGGCTACTCACAGGAGTTCATGACCAGGTCACCTCTGATCTCAGGCTTCCAGTCATCCCAGGTTGTCTCAAAGCCCTCAGCAAATCGAATGCAAAAGTTTTTGAAATGGCCTTTGCTGACCAAAGATTCGGAGGAGCAGGCTGTTATTAGTGTACTCTCAATGGTCAATACCAGCGCTGAGCCAGTGTCAAAATCTATAGTGTGATTGGCCTATTGTACAGCAGAAACAAACAATTAACATCACTCAACCCAACCACTCATGATCAGATTTTAAAAGATGTGTATGAGAAGTGTATGAGAGATAAATCCAATAAGACAGTATTTTATACTGGCAGCTTGTCTGTATAAGGAATAAGAGTGTTTTAGTGAGCACACATCACCTGTGAGGTGCTGGTAATTGGCAGGCAGATTCCCAGGTCATTGACAGTGAGCTGCAGGAAGAGAGTACTGAAGGCCTGGACACTGCTCTGCTGTATGGCTGGCAGTTTGTCGACCACCTCTTTGGTGGCCATGTGAATATCTGAGTTCAGAGCCAAGCGCTGTTCCTTCCAGTTGTCATAGGCAGCCTTATAATTCAGCCAGAACAGCACAGCTACAACAGACCCACAAATACACAATTACAACAACAGTCACAGATGAAAAAACAGTTGAAAAAAAGCTTACTGGGGACTGACCTCTGTCAAATGCCACTGGTTGGGCAAAAACGATAGGACGGCTGAGAGTGATTAGTACCGCCTCTTTGTCAGAGCAGCTACTGATCTCCTCCTGTAGAGCATTGCGCAAGCCGATTCTTGTGCGAAAGTACGCAACCTGGTGGAAATCTGACCCCGCCTTCTCATACACCTGCAAGAGTATGTGTTATGACAATGAGCTTACATTAATAATCTTACGCCGATTGTGCTTAATAAGCTGAAATCTTATAAGGACATTTAATGCTTAAATGCCTTTCCTTTATCTGGGTGAGGTCATAAAGGCCAATTGTAGCTGCATGTAAACAACTTTTCCAGCATTCTTATCAACTTATACAATGTGCTGTGCAAATGTCTGTTTACATTTTGATGTCAAAAGCAGAGAATAACATTATTCATTTAGGTCTCATGCAATGTTCCCTCTAACTTTAGTTCTATTCAAATCCTTTTTTCTATTGAGCAGAACCTTCGGCCACCTGAGCCCATATATATATATATATATATATATATATATATATATATATATATATATATATATATATATATATATATATATATTTTATACAATGGCGGCTAAAAGTTTGGAATAATGTAAAGATTTTGCTCTTATGGAAAGAAATTGGTACTTTTATTCCTCAAAGTGGCATTCAACTGATCACAATGTATAGTCAGGACATTAATAATGTGAAAAATTACTATTACAATTTGAAAATGTTCAAACAAATGTTAAACTACTTCAAAGTGTTCTCATCAAAAAATCCTCCACAAGCAGCAATGACAGCTTTGCAGATCCTTGGCATTCTAGCTGTCAGTTTGTCCAGATACTCAGGTGACATTTCATCCCACGCTTCCTGTAGCACTTGCCATAGATGTGGCTGTCTTGTCGGGCACTTCTCACGCACCTTACAGTCTAGCTGATCCCACAAATGCTCAATGGGGTTAAGATCCATAACACTCTTTTCCAATTATCTGTTGTCCAGTGTCTGTGTTTCTTTGCCCACTTTAACCTTTTCTTTTTGTTTTTCTGTTTCAAAAGTGGCTTTTTCTTTGCAATTCTTCCCATTAGGTCTGCACTCCTGAGTCTTCTCTTTACTGCTGAACATTAAACTGCCGTTGAGCAGGCAGAATTCAATGAAGCTGTCAGCTGAGAACATGTGAGGCATCTATTTCTCAAACTAGAGACTCTGATGTACTTATCCTCTTGTTTAGTTGTACATCTGGCCTTCCACATCTCTTTCTGTCCTTGTTAGAGCCAGTTGTCCTTTGTCTTTGAAGACTGTAGCGTACACCTTTATATTAATTCTTCCTTTTTTGGCAATTTCAAGCATTGTATAGCCTTCATTCCTCAAATCAATGATCGCCTGATGAGTTTCTAGAGAAAGCGGATTCTTTTTTGCCATTTTTGACCTAATATTTACCTTAAGACATGCCAGTCTATTGCACATGGTGGCAACTCAAAAACAAACACAAAGGTTAGGTTAGGGGTTACGGTTAAAAAAACCAAATAGCTTTCAGCTCTGTTTGATACAATGGCAAGTGATTTTCTAGTACCAAATTAGCAATTTAGCATGATTACTCAAGGATAAGTTGTTGGAGTGCTGGCTGCTGGAAATGGGGCCTGTCTAAATTTGATCAGAAATGACTTTTTTCAAATAGTGATGGTGCTGTTTTTTACATCAGTAATGTCCTGACTATACTTTGTGATCAGTTGAATGCCACTTTGGTGAATTAAAGTACCAATTTCCTTCTGAAACAGCAAAAATCTCTACATTATTCCAAACATTTGGCCACCAGTATACAAGTCAGAAGTTTACATTCACCTTAGCCAAATACTTTTAAACTCAGTTTTCCACAATTCCTAACATTTAATCATAGCAAACATTCCCCATCTTAGGTCAGTTAGGATCACTACTTTATTTTAAGAATGTGAAATGTCAGAATAATAGTAGAGAGAATTATTTATTTCAGCTTTTATTTCTTTCATCACATTCCCAGTGGCTCATAAGTTTACATACACTTTGTTAGTAGTTGGTAGCATTGCCTTTAATTTGTTTAACTTGGGTCAAACATTTTAGGTAGCCTTCCACAAGCTTCTCACAATAAGTTGCTGGAATTTTGGCCCATTCCTCCAGACAGAACTGGTGTAACCTAGTCAGGTTTGTAGGCCTCCTTGCTCGCACATGGTTTTTCAGTTCTGGCCACAAATTTTCTATCAGATTGAATTCAGGGCTTTGTGATGGCCACTCCAATACCATGACTTTGCTGTCATTAAGCCATTTTGCCACAACTTTGGAGGTATGCTTGGTGTCATTGTCCATTTGGAAGATCCATTTGCTACCGAGCTTTAACTTCATGGCTGATGTCTTGAGATTCGCTTCAATATATCCACATAATTTTCCTTCCTTATGATGCCATCTATTTTGTGAAGTGCATCAGCCTCTCCTGCAGCAAAGCACACCCACAACATGATGCTGCCACCCCCATGCTTCACGGTTGGGATGGTGTTCTTCAGCTTGCAAGACTCACACTTTTTCCTCCAAACATAACGATGGCCATTATTGTCAAACAGTTAAATTTTTGTTTCATCAGACCAGAGGACATTTCACCAAAAAGTAAGATCTTTGTCCCCATGTGCACTTGCAAACTGTAGTCTGGCTCTTTTATGATGGTTCTGGAGCAGTGGCTTCTTCCATGCTGAGCAGCCTTTCAGGTTATGTCGATACAGGACTCGTTTTACTGTAGATATAGATACTTGTCTACCTGTTTCCTCCAGCATCTTCACAAGGTCCTTTGCTGTTGTTCTGGGATTGATTTGCACTTTTCGCACCAAACTACGTTCATCTCTAGGAAACAGAATGTGTCTACTTCCTGCATGGTCCCATGGTGTTTATACATGTGTACTATTGTTTGTTCAGATGAACGTGGTACATTCAGGCATTTGGAAATTGCTCCCAAGAATGAACCAGACGTGTAAAATAGTTTTTCTGAGGTCTTGGCTGATTTCTTTTGATTTTCATATGATGTCAAGCAAAGAGGCACTGAGTTTAAACATAGGCCTTAAAATACATCCATAGGTACACCTCCAATTGACTCCAATTAGCCAATTGTTTACAGACAAATTGTTTCACATTTAATTGACTATATCACAATTCCAGTGGGTCAGAAGTTTACATACACTAAGTTAACTGTGCCTTTATGTAGCTTGGAAAATTCCAGAAAATTATGTCAAGCCTTTAGACAATTAGCCTCTGATAGGAGGTGAACTGAATTTGAGGTGTACCTTTGGTTGTATTTTAAGGCCTACCTTCAAACTCTGTGCCTTTTTGCTTGACATCATGGGAAAATCAAAAGAATTGTGGACCTCCACAATTCTGGTTCATCCTTGAGAGCAGTTTCCAAATGCCTGAAGGTACCACGTTCATCTGTACAAACAATAGAACGCAAGTATAAACACCATGGGACCACGCAGCCATCGTACCGCTCAGGAAGGAGACACATCCTATCTCCTAGAGATGAACGTAGTTTGGTGCAAAAAGTGTAAATCAATCCCAGAACAACAGAAAAGGACCTTGTGAAGATGCTGGAGGAAACGGCTATAGTCTGGCTTTTTTATTGTGGTTTTGGAGCACTGGTGTCTTCCTTGCTGAGCAGCCTTTCAGGTTATGTCGATATAGGACTCGCTTTCCTGTGGATCTATATGAAAGGCAGCTCAGCAAGGAAGAAGCCAGTGCTCCAAAACCGCAATAAAAAAGCAAGACTACAGTTTGCAAGTGCACATGGGGACAAAGATCTTACTTTTTGGAGAAATGTCCTCTGGTCTGATGAAACATATAGTCAGACTTTTGAATAAGCAGATTAATGATAGTTATTAGCATATTGGTGAGCATGTAAATGCACTCAATGAGCCTCTCATAGTGTTCTGAAATGTTGATTTGTGTGCAGATATGCTCCACCTGGTGAAAATCTGACCCAGTCTCATGCACTCGCAAACAAAAGTTTCATGACAGTAACAAATAACTTAGAGCTTGTTTGCATAACAAAAAACATTTCTTCAAGTTGTATGAGGACTACCTGAAGTTTGACGATTTGGCCCAGGGCCAAGTTGAGATCCACTTGACACTTCCCAAACAGCTTCAAATAGCTACTTCCTGTGGGTGTGGTCTTGCACTGAACCCGATTGGACAGTTCAAGCTCAATCCAGCCCGTTTCAAAGCGAACAGCCCTCATAGAGGGAGTGGTGGCAGTCATTTGAATCCCCTAAAATAAAAAGCAGCATTTTGTTACTAAAAAGCTCTTTAGAATTCACCTTAATTAATAAACACAATTTATGGAGGTCCATACTTTAAATGTCAGGTTAATAGAATAAAGCAGGACTTTAGGTTTGTCCCCGTCTGTTGACACATCGTGTTCATTCCAGAGTGGGATGGGCTGTTCTCCTCCTAAAGAAACACACACATTTCACACAGGTCACATTTCTCAAACTCACGCCATTGGTTGAGTCAATGTTGCCATGTCGGGCTGGTCGGAATGTTTAAACATGCAATGACTTGATAGAACCACAGAGACACAATGTTTACAATTTTCGAGGGAATCAACAAAGCAATGGGCCTACTTACAGTTGAAGAAAGTATTTTTTGTGTGAAACCTTTTTCTGTGTTAAAATACTTTCTCCTATCCCAGCTTAATATGCAGAGACAACTATAAGCAAGCCATTCATAGGTTAATTTTCTTGAACAGTAAACACTGAGTCTCTGTGGCGCTATGAAAATTGATTTGCTTGTTTTGAGCGACCCGTCTCATACGTAACAACGACTCGACCAATGCCGTGGGTTGGGGGTGGGACTATCCGTCTGTCTGATCAACGGCAGTTTGATTGCTGGTGTTTTCAGAGATCTGTTTTGTAAACAATGTTTTTTTTTTTTGCAATTCTGTTTGGTAGCACGGAAATTACACACTTCAACTTTAACAGAAAAACAAAAACCTAAATTAGACTAGACAGCAAACCCTGTGCGTGAGCACAGCAAAGTGCCGTTATGCATTTCACAAGCAAAAAGGGCATTTACACAGAAGCAAAATCAGCCAGCAAGGGTCGGAGAAAGGATGGAAAACTGTCATGAAAAACAAAACAAAAATTATGCAAAAATCTTTAGATATATTTATCTATAATTATTATTATCATATGACCCTATGAACATGTATTTACGCTGTTTTGCAGCCTAGGGCTGAACAAAACAAAAATTCTAATTGCGATAATTTTGAAAAACATTTTTATTTGAACTGCAGCGATTTGAACTGCAATATGATAAACATAAAACAAAAAATGTGTGATTCCTTTTAAACAAACTTAACCCATGTTTTGCCCATGTGCTACTGCCGACCGGAAATACTGTTCTAGAAAGAGTGTTCACACATGTTCAAAAGAACCAAACTAAATAAATAAATAAAATAGTCAATCACATTGCATCTGTCTGCTTTGTAAAAAAAAGCACAAAAGCAAATTTTTGTCCAATTTGAGAAAGGGTCAGTTCACATTTCATCATAATTTTTTTGAAACCCAGTCAACTTTAATATTATATTACTGCAATGATTATAATGATAAAGGGTTAACTCAACCAAAAATGAAAATTCTCTCATGATTTACTCACCGTCATGCCATCCCAGATGTGTATGATTTTATTTCTTCTGCAGAACACAAATGAAGATTTATAGAAGAATTATTTTAGCTCTGTTGGTCTTATTTTCACCCACACCTATCATATCGATTCAGGAGATATGGATTTAACCACCAGAGTCATCTGGAGTACTTTTATTTTGCCCTTATGTGTATTTTGGAGCTTAAAATATTTTGGCACCCATTCACTTGCACTGTATGGACCTACAGAGCTAAAATATTCTTTGAAAAATCTTCAATTGTGTTCAGCAGATAAAAAAGTTATATACATCTGGGATGGCATGAGGGTGATTAAATGATGTGAGAATTTTCATTTTTGGGTGAACTATCCCTTTAAGAAATTATTATAGAATAATATTATTGTAATAACTATTATTACTATAATAATTTATTATTATTATTATTCAATAATAATTTCTTTCTTTAATAATTTCTTAACTTGCTTTGAAAACTGAAGGGACAGAAGTTTCTGTTGTTTGTAATTGAGCTGACAACAGCCTTTTTGTTTTTTCTCCCCAATTTGTAATGCCCAATTCCCAGTGTGCTCTAAGTCCTCGTGGTGGCATAGTGACTTGCCTCAATCCAGGTGGCAGAGGATGAATCTTAGTTGCCTACGTGTCTGAGACCGTCATCCTGAGCATCTTATCATGTGGCTTGTTGAACGCGTTACCGTGGAGACATAGCACGTGTGGAGGCTTCACACCATCCACTGCGGCATCCATGCACAACTCACCACGTGCCCCACTGAGAGCGAACCACATTATGGCGACCACGAGGAGGTTACCCCATGTGACTCTACCCTCCCTAGCAACCTGGCCAATTTGTTTGCTTAGGAGACCTGGCGACAACAGCCTTTTAATGCAGTGAAATGCTCTCATCTATCTTGCTGTCAACAAAAACCCACTCTCATGGGGTTATTTTAAATGTATATAGTAAATTGTAGCAGCCAAACATAAAGGTATGTGCAATTACACAAATGTGCAATTCAAGTAAACTGGGGCGCTTTAAATGATGCGCTCAACGCTCGTTAGCACACACAGCACATCTGTCACTCAGGGCAGCAGATAGACAGAATTTGTGTGTATGGAGCACAGAACCACTCTGAAACCACATGTGTAATACACTGATCCTGCTTACATGCATTTTAAAAAAACACTATATTCTACAGACAAAACAGCCATGCACATACTGTAAGCGCACCACAGCGGGCAGCACATTGAGACTATTTATTTGTTTAATCCAATTGCAGCCCTTGCAGTCTGAAAATCACAATGGGTCATTTCGCGATTTTACCTCGGTTAATCGTTCAGCCCACTTGTTGTCTTGATTTAGAGTGCCCTCCATGACATCTTACCTGACACTTTCTGGATGACCTCATTGACCTCCTTCATGAAGACCTTCTGTAGGAAGACTAGGTGGTTGAGCAAATCTGTGGTCAAGTTGTGTTCAAAAGAGCCAATCTAAAAATGAAAAAGCCAGTATGAAACCAGCGAGCTTCATTACAACCAAATTCATGTGTTATACTGAAACAATCTTCATGTCAGATAAGAGACAATCTTCAATCTTCATATAATTAATGTGAGTGATAATCAACCACAGCATTTAGATACAGTTGGATTTTGCAGAGAGAAGTCAAATGGCACACCTCAGCCACACAGTGCAAGTAGTTTCCCTGCAGATAGCTGCTGTATTCTGGGGCCCAGGCAGTGTCGCTGTGGCCCTCGTGCTCCTGTATGATGTACTGTCCTGATATGGTGACAGGAGGCAGGTTCAGGCTGGCGGTGGGGGGCATGGCCGACACATCCACAGGGGAAACCTTTGACTGGAAACACAGCTTGTGATTGGGCAGCTCAAAAGTAAAGCGTGTCTGAGCACCTGTGAGGGGAGACCTTTGTTAACAAATGAAACAACTAAGTATGACTATATGACAAAGCCCTTTATTATATATTTTTTTTAATCTCCCTTCTCTGTATGAGGGACATCTGGATACCTGTCATGCCATGACTCTTCATACGGCCCATCTTGTATTCTGCTTTGAGAGAGGGCAACAGAGCGGCACCAAAAGTGATACCGTCCAGCATTGCACTGAACTTCAACACGATTGGCTTCTTCTCCAATCCCTCGGGCAGCTGAGGAAACTCAATGGCCTCCACTGGAATTTGATTGACACTCACTTCAGAGGGCTGTGGAGTAGGCGTGTCTTCTCTGTTGGGAGGTGGGCTGATATAAACAGATTTAGATTCATTATGACTTCGACTTAATTAGAACTTGAGAAGTGCAGAGAACTCACATGTTGGAGGGTTGCCGAATGAGGTCCGAAATCTGTTTAGAGAGCTGGTGTGAGCTGCGCACCATCATGCTGTGCAGTGTTGCAGGGTGTTGCGGGATGTTGATGAAGATGGCACCCACTTTAAATAAAGCAGCGTTATTGGTCTTCAGTCCACGCTGAGCACTATATAAAGCATGGGACTTTGCAATGTTACACTTCACCACCGTCCTAACACACACACATACACAAACAAAAGAGACATTACAACTGCCTATTTAGATATCATGTCTTGGACACAACACTCAGCCATCACATATACGAAAACAATGGCTTAAAAGAAATGAAACATGACAGACTTCAGAAAATGTACAAATCATGTGTTTATGTGGCTGGAAAGAGGCCTTTAAGATGTGGGAACTGCAAGCAAATCAAGATGGATTAGTGGAAGAGTGTGGCAAGGGAGAGCTTCAGCCTCAGACGGCCAGTGGACTGTTCACAGTCTGATGCATATTGCACACAAAACTGGCAAATATTTGCCAAAAATCACAAGCTCCAATCTGACCTGACTAATATGCAACTTCCAGGAGTCAGGGAGCACAGATTTTTATCTGTCTGCCAGGAAACAAAGTCGTGTTTGCACGAAACTGGAGTGCTGCAGGGAGCACTTTTAAAGAAGAATTTAAATCACTGAATTTGACAGTTTGTGAGTTTTGTGGCATCAAATACTTAAAGGTGCAGTCAGTAATTTTTTCCCCATTAAAAAAAGTTTTACTAAGAAATTAATTGTAATTTTGAAACATGTATAAAATCATGATCACTCACATGAGATGAGGACTCTAGTCATATCAGTAACCTTATAAAAGCCGTTTTATTCTACATGGGACAGGGGTGCCCTCATGGGGGCTGCCATTTTAGAATAATTGGACATTTCATTCTTGGATTAAATGAATCATGGCTGATTGTAAATAGTGAATTTCTATAGTGGCAACTGTAACTGAAAACTATTGATTTTGAATAATGCTGCATCCACGCCACAAGGCGTCACTGTAAGTCCAAGATGACACGAGCAAAATGTTACTGAGTGCACCTTTAAAATGATATTTAGAAAGGAAAACTAGCTATCTGTGAACAGAATTGTATATTTTTTCTTTGTTTTTAAGTTATGTCTGAGAAATAATCATTACTTTCAAAGGGACAGAAATAAAAATATATACACACATTTTCTACTAATCTCTATACAATCCTTCCCAAAAACTTTTTTGCCATTATTTAAACGAGTTTGTTCCATGCCGGTCCATATAAGGTTAATGCACCTTTTCAAGATTTTATTAATTTCCATGACTTTTCCAGGCCTGGAAACCACATTTTAATTATTCTTTGATATTTGCAGGTTTTCCATGATTGTGGGAACATGTCTCTCATTCTAGCAACATCGATTATAGATTAACCTGCACTTAAATGTGATGTAAATAACAAAACAAGCTGTGGTTTGTTGCTTTATGTGTCAGACATATGATCTCTTCCTGTCTCCAGTAAGTGGGCAGTTCTTGACCAGAATAACCTGCAAAGTGGACCACACTTCATGCCAATAGTAAAAGTCTGGCTCTGTGAGACTAGGCAAGGGTAAACAAGTGTATCACAAAATAATGATGAAAATGTCTCCAGTATTTACATGTATCCCCCTGACAAAACATTAATAAATTAAATATGATTTAACAAAGAATGTCATGAGGAGGTCATTATGGTTTCACAGACCACTGTTTGAAGTAGGACATTAAAGGATGCTTGTGAAGCATTTATATGAGAGGGCTTTGGAGTGCTAAAGTGGAATTTCATGGTTTTAAGAATGACGAAGGCATATGAAGAGGACTGTGAAAGACAAATATCATGAGATGTTATGAGTGGTTATGGAGGACAGGAAAGGATTACTGAGGAACTTTTAAACATACAGGAACTCCTGCTTTGTTGTGCTGGTTGGTGAGGTTGGAAAATCCTCTAGTCTGCCAGTGAGAGAGGCAGAGAAAACAAAAGATGACAGACCGAGAGGAGAGAAGAGACGTTGAAAAAGAAAGGTAGAAGAAGGGAAAGTTACCCACAGAGAAACATTTAAAAAACAGTCATGCATTCGGTGATACATCTGTACTGAAAAATATATTTGAGGAAAGAATAATCAAAGTAAAAAAAATAATCAAAGCTGTGAAAGAAAACAAAATGAAAGTGCTGCCGTAGCTGCAAAAAAGAAGAAAACAGAATGTAAGAGAACATCAACAAAAGACTGAAATTTTTTTTTTAAATCTGAAAACAGAGTATGCAGAGGATAAAGTTCATTTCAAGTTCAAAATAACTGGTTTCACTTCAAGGGTTAAAGACTGCAACTGGGGGGCCTGGGTAGCTCAGCGAATATTGACGCTGACTACCACCTCTGGAGTCGCAAGTTTGAAGCCAGGGCATGCTGAGTGACTCCAGCCAGGTCTCCTAAGCAACCAAATTGGCCCGGTTGCAAGGGAGGGTAGAGTCACATGGGGTAACCTCCTCATGGTTGCTATAATGTGTGGTTCATGCTCTCGGTGGGGTGCGTGATGAGCTGTGCGTGGATGCCGCGGATAATAGCGTGAAGCCTCCACACGCGCTACGTCTCCACGGTAACGCGCTCAACAAGCCACATGATAAGATGCGCGGATTGACGGTCTCAGATGCGGAGGCAACTGAGATTCGTCCTCCGCCACCCAGATTGAGGCAAGTCACTATGCCACCACGAGGACTTAGAGCGCATTGGGAATTAGGCATTCCAAATTGGGGAGAAAAGGGGAGAGACAAAAAAAAAAAAAGAAAAAAGAATGCAGCTTGAATTACAGAGGCTGTATCCCTAAACCTATTGAGCTGTATATTGACTGATTCGGACCGCTCTGCATAGGCAGAAACTCTATTAACAGTCACTCTTGTGAAGCGCAAAAGAGATTTGCTACATTTAGTGGATTCTAAGTGAAGGATGTCAATAGCACACATCATTCCGGTCCAAAGCACAAAAAGTGCGAGTTACAAATATTCGGGTGTGAGCCTATGATGCCTTAAAATGCTCTCTAAATAGGTAGCTCACTAAGTTTTGGCAGAAAGTACGAATTTGAGGTTGGAGTAGAATTTAGGTAAAGGTGGGCACTGATAATTGTTAAAGCAGTCAGATGGTGCTGAGTCTGGCAATAAAGGAGTTACTGACTGTATGTCTGGAGTGAATCCTTCCAGAAGCACAATGTTCACACATCCGATGTGAGCCGAGGCGCAAGTCTCAGTCATTTTTTGATGGAGGATGTCTGCAGGAGAAGAGAAGGCATGAATAAATATTCAACAGTGTGTTTGTTAGCTTAAAGAATGTTTTTTAATTTTAAAGAGTGTGAACGTGATCATATTACCCTTCATTTTCTCCTTTAAAGTAAAACTGCCGTGTATTTTCTTAAGCTCCGCCTCCATGGTCAGTCCTCCAATGTCTGCTTCCAGGTGTGTGCGGTTCACCATGCCAACACCAAACACAATCAGCGTAACGTGCTGGGGCTCAGAGCTCACCAAGCTCCGCCTACGACCCAGTCGACTGGGTGGTGTCTCGCCCTCCGATTCAAACACCAATCGACAAGGAGGATCCACAGGGCTCCGCCCACCTTTTAACAGTAGAATGAATTAATGTTACATTTATATAGTGCTTTTCTGACACTACAATCAAAGCGCTTTACACAGTGAACAGGGGACTCTCCTCAACCACCACCAGTGTGCAGCATCCACCTGAATAATGCGACAGCAGCCATAGTGCGCCAGTACGCTCCCCACACACTAACTAATGGTGGAGAGGAGAGAGTAGAGTTATAGAGCCAATTAATGGATGGGGATTATTAGGAAGCCATGATTGATAAGGGCCAATGGGGGGAATTTGGCCAGGACACCGGGGTTACACCCCTACATATTTCGAGAAGTGTCCTGGGATTTTTAATGACCACAGAGAGTCAGGACCTCGATTTAACGTCTCATCTGAAGGACGGTGTCTTTTTACAGTATAGTGTCCCCATCACTATACTGGGGCATCAGGACCTATACAGTCCACAGGGTGAGCACCCACTTCTGGAATCCCTAATACCTCTTCCAGCAGCAACCTTAGTTTCCCCAGGAGGTCTCCCATCCAGGTACTGACTAGGCTCAGACCTGCTTAGCTTCAGTAGGCAACCAGTCTTGAGCTACAGGGTGATATGGCTGCTGGCTTATAGAATAGGCAAGTTTGGGCCAAAGTAAAATATATTATAGTGGCTGATAGGGTGAATGATAAAATACTAAATAGCCTAGGATATCATCACAAAACATTTCATTTCATGCCTTGCCCAGACTTATCCTCACAGTTCGGAGACAATTCAACAGTTTTAATATAATTCTAATAGTATTATGTGTGAACCTCACAAAGCTTGTGAAGAAAATTTCCATGTTCCATTTGTTGCACTGCCTTCAATTTATGCTGATTTAAGTAAAAAAAAATCTCTGTGTCCGGACAGGATGATTCTCAAAACTGTATTACAGTACTAAGAATCATTCTTGAGAATAATGAGAAAATTGACAAATTTAGAAAAATTACAAACAAGTAAATCATCCTAACACATTACAGTAATGACACCTGATAGGGAAAATATGTTTAATTGTCATGAAAATAATGTCACAGTGCAACATTTTTTAAATGGTTCCCAATGACAAAATAAATCTTATTTTGTTCTATTGATTTTGAGAGAAAAATGTGACATGGATATGCTTTCAAGACATTCACCCTTATGTAAAATGTAACCTCATAAGTGCACAGACTCAAATTTATGCACATACACTTGAAGAAGCACAAATCAATCAGTGCTAGCACACCACTCAGTAACAGATTAAGACAAATTCAGAATAAAACATCCAACCTGAGGGACCATTGCCATGATTCATCTCCAGGATGCCAGAGGGGTCTGATATGAGCGAGTAGAAATTCAGAAGTTTGTACATATTCTGCCAGCACTCGGCTGATGGCTCGCTCTGTTCCGACACTGTGATGGAGTCTGAGTCATCCATCTGAATGGTCATGTGGTCTGCCACATCACGTGAACCTTTCCGCGACACTTTTGACGTCCTCCGCTCCGAACGTCCCAGCGTGCCCCTTCCACGTGGCTCCCGGTTCCTGGTGAGTGTGTCGAGCCCTGGTCCAACCACAGTGCGCTTGCCTCTCTGATTGCTCAGTCGAGCAGCTCCATTCAAACTCCCCCGAGAGCTGCGGCTGAAATCCAACGAACGGAACTCCCGGTACGGCTGTCCCTTGGTGGGCGTAGGGGACGAGGAGCTGGCGGTGTAGCGGTTGAGTTTGATGTCAGTCTGTGTGGCTTTGATGTCATCGATCATGGTGCTGAATTGGTGAATGAGGCGAACCAGGGCCATATCCACGTGCTGGCGAATCGCCTGGCATGCAAGGGTGAAATGGCAGTGCACGCTGGCCTGCGGTCTCCGGCTCAGCTCGTGGAAAGACAGCGCACTGGCAGAGGGAGGGGTGGACATGCACTTCTCCAAGATGACTGCGTTCAAGCTGAATGTCTCAATCATGAGAGCGGGCTTGAACTCAAGCAGGGGGAGGTTCACCATGCCCTGCCTGAAACACACACAAATACACCAGCTTCAAATGAAATGTGTTAATTTTGAATGGTTGATATAGGCTCAAAAACATCTATAATATATACAGTATCAAATAAATACATACAGATATTTTTCAGCCTTTTAACAATATTTGATTTATACTGTATTTATGTATTTGATCTGAAATGGCTTAAAAGTGTGATAAGATTCAGAATGTTTAAAATGTAAGTACAAAACAGTAACAATCTAACTAAAAATAATCAATGCATTTTTTCCACATACTTTATTAAATTATGTACCAACATAAAAATGCATGGGAGTAAACAGCAATATTTACCTGCACATGCTTTTACTAAACTTTTATTTTAATACATGAAAAATGCGCAGACTACCATGAACATTTTTGAGCGATGAAACACACAAATCTTTGAATGAGTGATGGTATCAATTCACTCAAAGTGATAGTTCACCCAAAAATGAAAAATCTCTCATCATGTACTCACCCCCATGGGATCCCAGATGTGTATGACTTTCTTTCTTCAGCAGAACACAAATATTTTTAGAAGAATATTTCAGCTCTGTAGGTCCATACAATGCAAGTGAATGGTGATAAGAAATTTGAAGCTCCAAAAATCACATAAAGGAAACAAAGTAATTCATAAGAGTCCAGTGGTCAAATCAATGTCTTCAGAAGTGATATAATAGGTGTGGTGAGAAATAGATCAAAATTTAAGTCCTTTTTTACTCTAAATCTCACATCTGAGTGAAAGTTAAGTTGGAGATTTAAAGTAAAAAAGGACTTAATTATTGTTCTGTCTCTCACCCACATCTACTATATATATGAAGATATGGATTTAACCACTGGAGTCTTATGGATTGCTTTTATGTTCCTTTATGTGATTTTTGGAGCTACAAAGTCTGATCACCATTCACTTGCATTGTATGGACCTACAGAGCTGAGATATTTTCCTAAAAATCTTTGTGTTTAGCAGAAGAAACATTTGGGATGGCATGAGGGTTAGTAAATGATATTTCATTTTTGGGTGAACTATCCCTTGAAACTGGCAGTTTGAACTGAATCATGTAAATAAATAAAACATTCTAACACTGACAATGTTTTTGCTCAGGGTTCCACTCTTTTCAAGGCACAATTTTCCAGGACATTTTATGTGCCCGACAAGTGTAATATTTAAGCAATAATACATGCGTCCATTTAAATCAATCTTTTATTTTGGTGTTTCGGTGCGTTTTGGACAGTAGATAAGCAGTTCGCTACATGGCCTAGTGTGATTATAAACCTCCTTTAAGCTGTGATTTAATTAAATAAATACATAGTCTGTATGTGCTGCACACTTAAGAGTGCTCTAATCTCTGTCTTCTACTATACACACAAACACAAAGTGTGCACGATTATGATGATGATGAGTTGTTTTCAGTGTATGAGCGCCGGCTTCACACAGTAATTTTGTAGTGCGCAGCACATACAGATAATATATTTAATTAAATCACAGACTTTTCCAGTTTAATTATCACACTAGGACATATTGTAATTTTAATTTGATTAACTGTGCATTCAAATATTAATTTTCAACCAAATATTTGGGGCTCTATTTTCGTGAGTGCGCAAAGCGCAGCCCAACGCCCTACAACTGTGCACAATTTTCGTGCCAGCGCAAAGTGCAAATGGCCATGGGTGGGAATGTTTGCGCTACTGTGGGTGAAGGCGTGCAAACTGTGGGTGTATTGTATGTAAATGAAGTGGCCCAATGCGCAATTTGCTATTTTCCTAAGAATTTGGTAGTTGCGCTAAGACATTTCAATAGCACCTCTTAACTCAGCGCAAAGTCCAACTTCAGTTTCTGCATTTTCAGTTTGGAGATTTCACCAGCAGGTGGTAATAAAGTTCAAATTCCAAATTCTGAAAGTACAGAACATCAAATAATGTCCTTGACGATCGCTGTTGAAACCGTTTGTTGAATCAAAAATTATGAGATTTGTGTTACACTTTCTAAGTCATGTTTTTTTATTATTATTATTACTTTCATTGTTATGTTTAAGTCACTGCAAAAGGGGCCAATGGAAGGAGGAGAGTGTAAAATGTTTGGATTTGGTATGATTTTTTTGACCACTTCGTTATTGATTACATTTTCGTTACGACTGAAGTGTAATTTGAATTTAGAAATATTTTTGGTTTAATTTTTTCGTGTTTAAATAAATGAATTTAAATTATTTAAATCAATTTTGACCGGTAGAAGTGAAGTGTGTGCTGATACAATCCCTGTAAATACTAGCCATGATTTGTGTGTCAGTAGATGAAAATAATTAATAATACTTACATTCTCTTTAATTTAAAGGAGCCTACATCCATATCCTGAACAAGGATGCACAAAATAATGTAAATCCATATTTCTATTTTTCCAATTTATTACATACAGCCAATTTACACTACCAACTTCTTATGAATGTACTGTCTTTGTTTATAACGCTAGTGCTTGACAGGGAATGGACTGTATAAAAGGATGGAGACGATGCCAGAGAAGAACCTCCATTGACCCGATTAGAGCCTTGCGCAAGCGATTTCGTCAAACCCACTTGTGCCTACACTTGGCGCACGCTTACACGAAAATACCAAAACTTCATGGCCATGCCCATTGACTTTGCACTTATGAGTTTAGGCATTGCGCTGCGCTTAGCGATTGAACGCTTAAAATAGGGCCCATCATATTCCATGACATTCGGCATCTTATAGCTAATGCCATTTTTATGACTAGATTCAATGATTCAGTCCATGTTTTCTGCATACTATATGTGGTAACGGCGGTATAAGCAGACTCCAATCATAGAATTATTGAAATTTAATTCACATCCCGAGGTGTGAAGGCCGAATTACCACGTTACCAACTCTGTGAATTCACAAAAAAAACAATAAAAAAAACAGTGGTTCGACCATCATCTTTGTCTAAAGTTTATAACTCAAATGTTTTTGGGGTTAATACAAAAGCAATGTAAAAATCATATTTTGTACTATATCAATACTTAAACTATTTAATCGGAGCAAAGCAGAGATGAAAAGTTCAACACAAATAAAAAAGACTTGACTTGATGAAGATGACAGCATATGAGCAGAAAAAGTATGTGACAGGGATTCGTTCATGACAGTTAATTGTTGGCGTTGTTTCACAATGCACCACTGAGGAAGTGACAAAACTATACAAATTTGTGTATCTGACTCCTATTCCGAGTCCCGATTGTTACTAGTGCCTGACCGATATTATCGGGCGATATTAGACTTTCACCGATATATTGGTATTGGCATATAGGTTTACCGATAGGCGCAGATATGAAAACTTTTTTTTTCAGAACATATAATGCAGAAAACAATGCTTTAGAATTAGTGTCATAACGTAGTTTGTACAGCAGAGTGCGCTCAGACTCTGTTTACAGAGCTGAGCTGACGGTGGCTCTGCAGACAGGGCGGTGTTAAGTGGTGTCTTCTCGGTAAGTTGCTAACTAGTTTGTGAAATACATACTGGAAAGTTAATAAACAATGACCCCATCATTTTCCCTTTTCAGTATAACTAATATAACGTTAACCCTGTCCCTGACAACCATGTCACTCATGTTTATCACATCTGTTTGCCGTGTTAGCCAGCTATAGTTTGTCAGTGGTCAGTAATGTAGCAGATTGAAAGGTAAACATCAGAGCATCTTTTTGCAGCTCAGCAGACAACGGTGCGGTGGTGGATTGTGTCTGTTGAATGTTGATTTCACGCTATGTTATTACCTAGTTGGTGAGACAAAATGCTGGAAAGTAAATAACCAACCTCCATCTTTTACTCTCTGTGACAACGAGCTTACAGCTAACTAGCTAACCATGTAACTATTTCATTGCTCGTCAGCTGAGTGAAAGCTAATGTGTAAACATGTATTCACCAAACTGTTTTGTTGAGAATACGCACTTTGGTACCCCCTTCATCCAAACAATTCCAGTCATTGCATTTATAAAATGTAATATTTAAAAGTCTGGTTTTCCACCATTGAAAGTTTCCCCTGAACTTGTATAGCAGAATACGGTGTAACACCGCTACCGCTGTTATCTCTTGACTCTGCAGGTGTAAATGCTTCTTGTTTTACAACCTGCCCCTAATTGACTGGCAGTATTAATATAGTCAGCATTTGACTGATACTAAACAGTACTAATTTTTATTTAGCCATTTATTTTATTTTTATTTATTCTTTATTTTCTTAGTGTTCATTTCTAGAATTTGTTGACAATGTATAATAATAATGTCAAATTTTCTTTGATAAAAAAATATTTGTTTAAGAAAGCAGCGTACTGAGTACCTTTGCATAGTCATATCATAGGCAAAATCAGTGAACAATCCACATAGAAAAGGTCTGTTTTCGTTCCAGCTAAAAAATTAACTATATCGGCCACCATATCGATAATCTGTGAATTTCCCCCCTCCAAAATCGGTATTGGTCGGGCTCTAATTGTTACCATGTTTTTGTGAATGTAACAAAAACCTTGTTATCAACAAAGTCAAACAGTATATTTACTAACATATTTTCCAGGATAAATAATTCTTTTCCAGGACATTTAGGTATTTTCCATGACTTTTCAATGACTGGAAAACTACATTGCAAAATTCCAGGTTTTCCAGAATGTGTGGGAACCCTTTTGCTACTTAAGTTTAAATCATAATTGCTTTTAAAACATCAGTCTTAACACTTATACTCGCATGTCAAAAAAGACAAGGAATGACATGAAATTAGTCTAATGACATGGTCATTATGGAACTCAATGGCCAGATATGTATGTCACTTTAAAATAATCACAGTGTTAATGATGTTGGTTAAATTAACGTCACAAGACAAATCACAAATATATTGTGAATATTCAATTTAATCACCCAGCCCTTGTGACAATACAGAATGACTCTATGCAACAGGGAAAGAAAAAACAGTTTTTAGTCTAGGATATCTTTGGACAGAGGAAGGTAGGTTAAGGTGGGACAACTGTTTTACCTGTGTGCTCGTTTGTTCTTCCTGACTTTGCTGGTGTCAGAGTCAACAATGTCAGCTCTCAAACACTCAAGAGTCCCACTAAAAGAGAGGTGCTCCCCAAAATACATCTTATAACTGAGTGGAGGAGCATCCTGGGGCTGGACACCAATGTAACTCAACAAAGGTTTAAACACCACCTGTACAGGTAAACCCATGACATAAACAAACAGCATGGCTTGAGAGGGGCAAATAATACACAAACAGAATGTTGTAAGAGGGTACAATTGCAAGTGCATTTTCATAAATTAATAAATCTGAGTGCATGTATGCGCTGACTTTAAAAAAATGTATGTGTACCTGTGCATCGGCGAGTTGCACAGCAGCAGGGCAGAGGTTTGTCTCATCTTGCTCCAGCAGGTCATCCTGGCTTGTGCTGTGCTGGGAGTGTGTGTGCTGAGAGTGTGTGTCCAGTGAATTCTGATCACTTGACAATACAGTGTTAAAATCAGATGCAGAAGGAATGGTGGGGAGCACTCCTAAATGAAGGAAATCAATGACTATATTCAGTGCATTATAAATAAAAACTAAACCTCTAAACCCAGTGCACTGTCTAAATTAGACCAATAACAGCTACTTGGACAGATATAGATGCATGCATGCACACACACATTCAATAGACTTATCATATTCTTCTGTCAATGTAATAATCCTTCACAAACACACTGACCTCCAGTCTGCAGGCTGTTGTGTTGAGAGCAGTTGAGGGGAGAGTCCTGGATGTTGCTGCCTCTGCGGTTGCCCACCGCACTTGACATCCATTTGTAGAAGCTGACGGAAAATGGCTCTGATAGAAGAGGGTGTTCTGTCAGCACATCTGTACCCATACTCTTGCCTACAGAAAAAAACATAAGACAAAGTACAGCCGTAATTAACAACCGTTGTAAAGAAAACAACCACAACTGTCAAATTTGTAAGTTTGTAGATGTAGTTACTGTGTAATGGTAACTTCCTTGATCACACCGTTTTGCAATAATGAGGGGCTTTTATTGTATAGACAACACAGATTAAAAATTTGAAAGCATATTTTAATGAGACAATTTTAATGGGGAGCACTGAGAGATCCATGAATTCCAGGGTCTTTTTCAAAGAAAACAAATAATAATATCAAAGAAAATTGAAACAAATAATATAGGGATAACAACACCCAAACAAAGGCCACTCTCACAGGCAACACCATACATCAAGAAAATGCTTTTTTCCTCATTTACATTTTCACTCATCTAATATTAATTACAAAAAGCACTAAACCCCAAAGGATCACAGTCATGTACCTGTACGTGTGAGAGAGCTGCTCTTGGCTGCGGCTTGTTCGTTGGCTCGATGAGGCGTGGCTTCTATGAGGTTATGCAGACCGTGAATGCTTCCTGTTAAGTAGCTTAGCAGCGATTCCTTCCGAGGGCTGTGACTGGACTGTAGGCCTGTCCGACTGACGTGAGCGGGAGAGTCGGCTGCTGTATCTCCACTTGTGTAGCTCAGGGACTGGTAAGGGTGGGAACCCTACAACACAACCAGATTCCAGGTTTAGACAACTAACTAACTAGGCTTAGGAATCAAGAAACTGGTTGCTGGAACTGAATGATTTATGGCATTTAGTTGCATTATCGGTTCTTGAACATCAGCATTCTTCCACCGTTATGGATAGAATGAAGTACTAAAATAAATCGGACAGTATTACCTGAGCTGCTTCTGAAACTACAGCGCCACGACAAAATAAATTTGTGTTTTAGTTGAGTTGTGTGCTTGCAGTCTAAACGGAATGTGCTGAGAGAGAAAGACTAGGCGCCACAGAATTAAACAAGGACAATAAATAGACAACACATCTTTCTACTGGTCTTGCCGGTAACATGTAACAAGAAACATTCAGTGTGATAAGTGTACACTAATTGTGTGTACACCGAAAAGTGTGTTTCTTATGAGCCGGTTGTTTTTAATGAATGGGTCAAAAAGACTGAAGAGTTATTGGTTGTCCATAGGACAAAGTGTAGTAAAAGATGCACATTCTGGAAAGTTTTGTTTTGTCAAGAAAAACAAAAAAATATGAAAAAGTGAATGATATGAACAGAATAAGTAAAAAAAACAAAAAAAAACTGTGTAGCTTCTGGGGGTAGGGTGTTTCCTCAACAGTAATAAAAGAATCATTGAATTATTAAAGGGATAGTTCACCCAAAAATGAAAATTCTCTTATCATTTATTCACCCTCATGCCATCCCAGATGTGTATGATTTTCCAAACTTAAGTCCTTTTTTTTTTTTTTTTACTATAAATCTGCTTTCCTACTATGCACGATCACAAGAGTAATAGTTCTCTTTTTGGCCGATTCGCATTCTTTGTGCATATAACCACCTACTGGGCTGTTGCGCAAATATAATTTATTTATTCTTTTCCTTTGCTTTATCCCTACCTTTTTTCTTTCTCTTCCCTGCCCAGTAGGTGGCGATATGCACTACAAATGTGAATCGGAAAAAAACAGAAGAAGAACTCTGTCCTCTCGCAAATGTGCATAGGAGGGCTGGTGAAAGTGTAGATTTATAGTAACCACCGGAGTCTTGATTACTTTTATGCTTCACTTTTTGGAGCTTCAAAGTTCTGGCCACCGTTCACTTGCATTGAATGGACCTACAGAGCAGGGATATTCTTCTAAAAATCTTTGTTTGTGTTCAGCAGAAGGATAAAAGTCATAAACATCTAGTACGGCATATGGGTGAGTAAATGATGAGGGAATTTTCATTTTATGGGTGAACTATCCCTTTCAGGTACCGGAATTACTGACTGGAATCAGAACGAGAACTGTTAAATTCCTTATGAGTCCCATCCCTTCAAGAACGATTAATTATCACGACTTAATTACCCACTCACAACATAATCAAACATGCTACGCAAACAGACACACACAAACCTTGATCTTGAGAGCAGACTCGCTGTGTGTGTGTGATTTGGACAGTTTTCTCATGAGCTCAACTCCAGTCACGGGGCCGGAGTTACCAGTTGGAGCAGGACGACTACATACTCCCTCTAACAGCATGGTATGTTCACTTACAGCACCTACAAACACATAACATGAAAGATAAGATTTCATCCAAAAAATAAAACTAAATCTGTTGTGTTTGTTTAGCAAAATGTGTGTGAAATTTACCAGCATCAAACTCAAACTCTGCTCCATCAGCACTGGTATCACTCTGCAAGGCAGCGGCGCAGTCAAGCCCCTGTGTTGGTTCAGGCTCAATGGGGTCTGGCTCTTTGTGCTTCGGAAACTGATCGGGTCGTGGCAGACCAACCGCCTTAAAGCCCTGAGTGACAACGATGAATTTCATCCACTGACGGGCAAGTGCCACCAAACCTTTTCTCAGGGTGACCAGAGCAGGAAGTCCATCATTCTAAAGAGATAAAGACAAAACATAAAGATTAGCAAAGGCTGTTGAATTATTCAAAATTTTATGAAGACCTAAAGTGGTAATGTGCCCACAACGCAAAGCGGATGTCTGAGAAGTCAATTATTCCACTTAGTTACCACATGTATACATTTATCACCTAAAAAAAAAGTCAGGTTTTTCTCTCTAAAATACTCTCATATATAGAATTTAAAGATGAAGTTGCTGAAAAACAGTGAGACAGCACAACAGTCAAAAACTGTCTAGCGCATGTTTACATGAAAATGAATGACCCATGAGAATGCAAAATAAACATGCAAACATGCACTTATCCAAAACGACAGACTCACCATGGTGGCCTCCTCTATAATGCTGTAATCAGCCTGCTGCAGGTAGCGATGTAGAATATTACACAGCAAGCAGGATGGGTTCTCGTGAAGATACCGTGCTCGCTTTGCAACGCGGTTATACTTGCTGCGAAATGGAAAATGAATACTCTTCTTCTGTAGGATTAAAACACACATACACACAGGCAAGCATTTAATATTAGGTTAGTTAAAGGGATAGTTCACCCTAAATGAAAATTATCTCAACATTTACTCACCCTCATGCCATCCCAGATGTGTATGACTTTCTTTCATCTGCTGAATTCAAATGAATATTTTTAGAAGAATATTTCAGCTCTGTAGGTCCATAAAATGCAAATGAATGGGTGCCAAAATTTTGAAGCTCCAAAAAGCACAAAGGCAGCATAAAAGTAATCTATACAACTTCAGTGGATTAATTTAATGTCTTCTGAAGTGATATAATAGGTGTGGGTGAGAAACAGATCAATGTTTAAATCTTTTCTTACAATAAATTCTCCCCCCCTGCTCAGTCAATCTCCACTTTCACATTCTTCATGCATATTGCCCCCTACTGGGCAGTAAGAAGAATTTCTAGCATAAAATAACTTAAATATTTATCTGTTTCTCACCCACATCTATCATATCACTTCAGAAGATATGGAATTAACCACTGGAGTCATATGGATTACGTTTAGGATTCCTTTAGGTGCTTTTTGGAGAGTCAAAATTTTGGCACCCATTCACTTGCATTGAATGGACCTACAGAGCTGAAATATTCTTCTAAAAATCTTTGTTTATGTTCTGCTGAAGAAAGAAAGTCATACACATCTGGGATGGCATGAGGGTGAGTAAATGATGAGAGAATTTCCATTTATGGGTGAACTATCCCTTTAATTCAAGTAGATGATTCTGCTGAATTACATTGTGCTTAAGTTCAGGGGTGTGCATAGCTAGCAGCACAAGTATCTGAGAATGTGTGAAATGTCTGACCTCCAAGGCCTCAGTCATTATGCAGCCCATAACCGCACACACACGCAGCGTGGTCTCCATGTCCAACTTCTGCAGGGAGGATTTCAGCTGGTCAATGGGAACCAACCATGCTCCAACCGCAGGGGTCGCAGTGCTCAAGAGATTCAGCTGCCTGCAGACACATTTAACAACATAGCTGGAGCTGAGACCAATTTTTGTATGTAAGGTAGCTGACCACATTAGCCACAGAAATGAAAAATTACTCCACAATTTCCTTTGAACTGAATCAAAGACTTTGCAGGCAAATATACACTTATTTGCAATACATACTGTATATTCTCTAAAAAGCAAATAATGGGCCACTATATTGATCAGGCCGATTAAACTGACCAATATTTGGCCGCTTTGAGATTATTGCATCAGCCGATAACTGTGCCCAATTGGCCAATTTATAATAATGTCCATTAATGTGTGTACCTGGACATAGCTGGTGTGTGAGAGCGAATGTTGGTTGGGGCAGCAAAGCTGAACCAGATCTCCTTTATAGTCAGCTTCATACTGCTGGAGTCAGGAGGAGGAGGCAAAAAAGGCAGGTCCTTTTTCAGGTCATCTGACTCCACCCCCTCATCCTAAACAAACAACATCGTGTGTAAAAAAAAAATATATATATATATAATAATTACAAAGGCAGGAAAGATAGGAAACTAAAGGAAAGATGACCAATAAGTAGGCACACACAGCCTCTGCCCCTGCAGAACTCCCATCATGCAAAAATATTGAACAAATCCCCCGCCCACTGCGAGTTCAGCTAAAAATAAGAATGTAGTACTCTATAATCCTAACTGATTCTGTCTGAGCCTACCAATAAAGTATAAAAGAACAATATTTGAGCACCTGTTCATCAGAGTCAGAGTTGTTGTTGGATTCAGAGGTAGGACTCTGTGTATCATTGGGCAGGTTGTCATCAGAAACATCAGTGCTATAGCCACTTCCTGTCTGAGAACCACTAGAACCATTCGATTTCGAAACTCCATCTCTAACGCCACTGTCAGCCCCACCCATCACCCCAAATGCACTGTAGAGCACAGCTCCTGACTGCCGCCCACCTGAGGAAGAGAGTCACACATGCGTTCCTCACACTCCCAATTTCACAAATGTTTTATTTCAGCCGAAATTCAATGGAATGCTGTGTGTGTACCTTTGACAGTGAGGTTTTCAATTCCACACTCAAACATAATCCATCCCCACTTCTCAGGACTGGCTCCAGAGCGGGTGTGGTCTGGGGCATGATCAGTAGAGATGTGGGGCTCAGTCTCATCCACTAAGACAAAGTCATCAGTTTCCTCCAAACTGAAGAGAACCTTGGACTTCTCAAAGGGAATGGCAGTGATGGCACAAGCGCCAAGGTCTGTAACAAACAAACACACACACACACACACACACACACACAAACAATGAACAAACATATTTAAGATTCACAAAGGTATTCTCATTTCAGGGGAAGAAATAAACAGTACCCCAAAAAGTAATATTTTTGGGGGTAAAATATTTTCATGAGGTTGATCAAGTTTGTGTGTATATCTGGCATAATGTACAGTCAATCGGTTAATGTTTCTCCTATATGCATTCAGCAGCGGCGCTGCTGTATGTATATCATTGCTGCAGAACAAATTGACCCTCGGGGACAAATAAAGGTCGGTCGGTCGGTCGACTGACTGACTCAATATTTAAATTATGAGCGCTGCTGCTGGGCCGCCAAGGTAAATTTAATGATAATCACGAGTTCGCAGCTTTATGCATGATAAATATGCTTCTAATCTGCAAAGTGATATTTTCATGGTGAGATTGAAGCCTGATTTTCGTGCGAGCCATTACCGAACCACTCGTGCCAATGATCTGCTCTACTAATGCACTATACTAAGAACACATTTGAATTCTAGTGAGAATTTTCTAGTTTAAAGCGCTATGAAGGAAGTCAAACCTCTCAAACAGGAGCAACGCTATGCGCCAAAATAAATAAGGCTACAAATCATTATCCTTACTAAAATTTATCACGATTTTGCAGTAGTACCATTAACTTTGATAATTTGCAAAAATTTTAGTTTCTCATATAAAATAATCTTTTCGGTAGAATCGATTAAACCTAATTTTTTTTCCAACTGTGGTAAATGTGTTTAGGCTACTATTCTTCATAACAAATACTAGAATTGATTATTATTATTAGGGTTGGGTATTGATACAGATTTCCCGATTTGATTCGGATTCACAAGCTCTCGATACGATATCGATTCATATGGGTATATTTCAGTCATAATATGCCTTTGCTTACATACAAACGAAATTCTCTCCCAGCTCATTCTGTTAATTTTACAGGGGACCTTCTGACTAGGTACAGTACATTAAGAAATTATTTATTTTACTAATTACATTTTATTCGTTTTCCATCATTTTGGTCACATTTTAGCTTTTTAAAGAGCACTTAATTTGTTTTTTTAAACGTGCCTAATTTTGTTTTAAAGGTCTCATACAATAGATTTACATGCATCCAAGGTCAAAAAACACTTTAATTTGCTCATAATTTAAATTACAGCATTACTTTTTTTTCCCAGTGTCAAAAACGACTCGTTCAATGATCCGTTCTAAAGGATTCATTCTAAACTCCTCCTTTCAGAGAGTCTACTCTGCTCTGATTGGTCAGATGTTCCAGTCTGTTGTGATTGGTCTACCGCTTAGTGTAGTGTTTGAGGGCGGATCACAGCTGTTTTCGAGCAGCCAGTGAAGACCAGAGGTGGGTTTTTTGTTACCAAGGCTGTGTCTCGTTTGGAAGACTGCATCCTCTGGAGGTCACCTTTGTCGGCCGCATACATCAGAGGCTGTCCCGTTTAATTTTTTTTTATGATTTATTTTTTTTATTATGAATGCAAAAAAGGTTAACAATTGTATAAATGTAAGTGCATATACATAAAAGGCACTGACAATAGATAAAAAATAAGAAAAATAAAAAAAAAATACAAATAAAAAAATGAAACGAGACATACTCGATGACGTCTGGAGGACGCAGCCTTCCAAACGAGACACAGCCCTAATTAGTAGGCTAGTACAAGAAGTAAGTCTGGAATTACTAACGACTCGTTTCAGGTGTTCAGAATCGGTTCTTTCTTTTGGGAGTCAATAACTCCATTTGTCGTGTACTTTGATTTTTGAAACTTTGCAAACTTTTTTACATTCACAAACAGCTATATAACACACTACAAGAAAGATAATATTTGAAAAACCATAATAGGTGCTCTTTAAAAATGAACAAACCCATGTATTCAATCATTAAATTATATTATATTGCATTATAATATGATATTTTGTTACATGTTTAATAACATTTAATAATTTGTAATTTGTATTATTTACAAGTAATAGTATATACATTAATTTGTTAAACACATGCTAAAAACCGGTACTGTCTCTTTAGGAAAACTGGCATTTCTGTAAAGAGCATCTGTAGATGAGCGCATATAAACTAGAGAGGACTGGCTTTATCTCATCCGTGCTATATGTGATTAGAATTAAATGTTTATTTTTTCTTGTTTTTGATCAACAACTGACTGTAGAGAACAGAAAGGGTATTAAAAGAGACATTATTCAATGACAAATGTGTTGCTTGGATCTAGTCTTTGGACACATTTCACAGAAAAACTTTTACTCAACACACAGTGAAAGGATCTCGCTGCTGAATACTCCACCACTGTACTACACAATCACTGGTGAGTGAAATCTAACATTTACCATTTCCTCTCATTTTAATGGAGGGTTTTGCACAGAGTGAAAGATCAATTTTGGGATTTAAGAATCGATATCGAGAGATCATTTAAATGAAAACCGTGATGCATCAAATCAACATTTTTACCCACTTCTATTTATTATTATAATTCATATTATTATTATCATTTTAGAAAGACTACTAACAATGACCCAACCACCATAGTAATGAGGAGCCAACTACGGTCTTATCTGTGCTTATGGCATTGCACTGTAAATCTAAGGGCAAGTTCATAAAGGGCTTTAAAGTCTGGACCTCCAAGACTTGTGGACAAATTATAAACCAAGTTTTCCCCAGTGTTTTATGTGTTCAGTTTGAATGATATTTGATATTAGGAAATAAACTGGATAATAAATATAATAGGCTCATCAACTTTTAAAAAACAGTGGCACATGATACATGCCCTTATACTTGAAGACAATAAACAACACTATGCAAGATAAAAGAAAATGCCACCCAGGCTACATTAAATACAGATTATGTATTTTGGGTCACGACTTGATGTCCAATACAAAGTCATAAGTTATTTTCTGTGTTGAGGCATTTCAATATTTGACAGTTATTACTGCATCTATCTGGGCCTCCAGAGCCCTTCAAGTGTCAAAAGCTCCCAGTAAATAAACACACACATGACAAGGGGAACATGAATAACCCATCTATAATTCTAAGGACATTTTAATCTGTTCCTCCAACGACGCACATAAATATGGATACGGTGTTGCAGGCTCATGGACCAGCTGGCTGTACCTTATCCCACTTATTATTATGAAATAAATAAATAAACAAACAAACATGAAATAATATTTTAAGTTCAAATCATTTTATTATTTAAAACAGGGGTCAGCAATCTTTTTTGACATGGAGTGCTATTTTTTATTTCACTGGTCAATGGCTGTGTCGACCCTGGAAACTTTATTTCCAGGTTTAATTTAGATTTTGAATAGACTTGAAAAGATTTATGAACCCCACAATGTGGATTTATGTTTTCTCTTTTAATTTTTTAATGTAATTTTGAGTTTGACCATGGTTTAAGGAGGGTGTACCTGTATGCTGGGTTGGAAATCTCAAGGATTAATAGTAGTGTTTTGAAAGCAAAAAGAAACAATTGAAACACGGAATGTAGGCTGTCATCCACGCAGCCTGACCAAAGAAAAGTGGGCACGTTTACTCGCGAAATTACCCAAAAACTACGCACTGCCGGCTCGTGATGCGCGAATGGCTTCCATGCACTACACGAGTCTGTTGGATATACTGCAGTCTCGTCACATTTTAACTTTTTGTTTAGCCTCCCATTCTGCTCATAAAAATATGCTGTGTGATCATGAGGAAGGATTACATCAAGATCTAGATTGAAATGCAGGTGCAGAATTTATATAAATAAAATAGTCTACTCCTCTCTCGCCATTGCTGGCGTGCCAGTGATTACCCTTCCGCATGCCAATGCTAGCACACGTGCCATAGGTTGCCGACCCCTGATTTAAAAAGAAAGAGCCCTCAGAGTGATATGAGGGGCATCAAACTGGCTATGTAGACAATTATACAGTTCACCTGCCATTATATAAAAATATTTGACCGTAGAATGCAGCAAAGATTGAGAATCAACGATTCCAGAGAGCCACGTTATAAATATATATTGTTAAAACACATAATTCTAATAAGGTTAAAAGTTTCAGTATGTGTATGTACCTGATGAGTCCAGGCCACGTAGTTGGCTGTGTATGCGGTGAATGTTGAGTTTGGCTGCAATCTCTTTGCCTTTCTCAATCCCAGCATTAGAGCGGAGAGAACCACTGGACTGCGGCGCCATCTTAGATGCAGATGAGAACTTCTCCATCATAACTGAGGGCTTTTCTGTGTCTTCCACTATACCCCTATACATAATGCATCAACACAGTCAGACAGCATGTAAATGGTAAGCATAACCATATCAGTATTGGCTATAATAAAAAGAACTTATTGGTATCTGTTTAGGCCAATATAGGTAGTTGATGCAATTCCCAAATTAAAATTCATAAAAACAATAACACATATTTAAAATGTTAGTAATTATATCAGTTTTAGGCCACAGTATAAAAATCGCTGACAATATTGATCTATATCTGTGCATTCCTAACAAAGAGAGAAAGGTTTGGGAATAAGTGTACATTACCTGTTCATGCGCAGCTGTGTAGCGATGCGGTCAAAACATAAGGCCACAAGAGAGACGTGTGTCACACTTTTATTGGAGGGTGAACCCTCTTCTACTGATGCCTGAAGCACACAGAGGTTCACCTGCAAACAAACATGCACAAACATTTACTTTCTCCCTATTTAACACACAAAATTAAGCATACAAAATTTCTCTCCCTTTCACACACACACAAAAAGATATACCTTAGGAATAGTGACATTAGCCTGCAAACCCTTTATCTTCACATTGTCGGGCTTGATTGACAGATCAGTTTGTCCATGGGGTGTATTCAGAGATCCAGGCATGATTCCCTCTGTCTTAGATATTTTGTGCTCTTGCTTGGCTGTACTCTGGAAAACACATTCATCATCATGATCGCATTAAGGTTTAAATGTGCCGTCACATCTCTATATTTTGTTATTGATCACTTACAGACTCGGAGACAGTGGATTTGCTGATCTGATACACTTCATTCAGTACTTTCCCATGCAGGTCATCCAGGATTGATGCAGGGTGGCGAATACTGGCAAAGTGAACCATGGACTCAATGTACCTAGAAAACACATCAAAGAGGCATTTCATGAACACAGCAGCATTTTTGAAAGGGTTCCAAACCTGTATGCTATTATTACTGCTGCAACTGGATCATTGAAACAGCTGGAATGAAACGTTCAGTCCGATCTGTGAACTGGACCAACTGGTTAATTAAAAAATAATTTGACTGATCTAGATCAACTCACTCAAAATTCTCCTTTTGTGTTCTGCAGAAAAAAATAACAGCATACGGCTTTGGAACGACATAAGGTGAGTAAAGGATAACAGAATTTTCATTTTGAGTGAACAATTCGTTTAGGCATAAGGTGAGTGTGTGATGTGATAGTCACTGATATGTCTGACCTGTCAAGTGCTTCAGCTACTAAAGGAGTCAGGACTACATTAACTGCCCCTTTAACCTCTACAATGGCTGTGGTTCTTGTCTGGGCAAGGGGCTGATCAACAGTCCAGTCCTCTATCATTGTGTCCTCATCTGTGTTGTCCATTGCCCGCTTGTCAAGGGGTGTGTAAGGTGTGCTACAAACACACAATGCATGTAATGCAAATGCTGAATGATATTGAAAAAAATGCTTTGTTACAAGATCTCTTATTACCTGCTTGGATCTCCCATGAGCTGAACTCCTCTTTCCAAAAGAGAGCTGGCAGACAAACCTGCCTTCACCATCTATGAAAGAGCACAAATAGAGTCAATACGATAAATACTGTATAAGCAAACAATACAAGAAATCTAACGCACAGGTGAATCTCACAAAAATGTCCAAGAACATTATCTGGGTCATATTTCACCCCAAAGTCATGGGGAAAAAAAAAAAAAACCCACAAAATTAGATTTTCTATGAAGAAACTAAAGTCTGTTTTAGGACCATTAAGGTTTTTTCCCAGCCTACTGTAATGCAAAAATATATTTTTCATTACTATACACCGATCAGCCACAACATTAAAACCATCTGCCTAATATTGTGTAGGTCCCCCTCGAGCCACCAAAACAGCGCCAACCTGCAACTCAGAATAGCATTCTGAGATGCTGTTCTTCTCACCACAATTGTACAGAGCGGTTATCTGAGTTACCGTAGACTTTGTCAGTTCGAACCAGTCTGGCCATTCTCTGTTGACCTCTCTCATCAACAAGGCGTTCCATCCACAGAACTGTTTTTTGTTTCTGGCACCATTCTGAGTAAATTCTAGAGACTGTTGTGTGTGAAAATCCCAAGAGATCAGCAGTTACAGAAATACTCAAACCAGCCCATCTGGCACCAACTAAAATTGCTAAAGTTCAGTTCAAGTACTGTAAAACCCAGACATTTCTTTGTGAGATTCACCCTTTTAGTAATAAATAATAATGAGACAGAAAAACAATGCTTAACCTTAAAAGACAGGGTGGACAACTGGTCAAAAGAGACAGAGCTCTCCTCACTTGTAGGCGTGTCAAGGTCAAGTGGCCGATGCAACGATGACTTCGATGTTCTCTTATTGGTTGGCTGTTTCACGGTCCAGTTTGACACATGGTAATGTGCTAGGTAATTTTGGTAACAAGCCATTAAATGTGGCCGTGTTGTCAGGAGGCCTGGTTCTGCCTTCTCTGTTTCAACAGAGCCCTCCTCCTCCAATCCAAGCGCAGACACAAATGAGGCTTGGGAGGTGTGGCTAGGCAGTGGAGGTTGGCGGGTCTCAGTGATTGAAAGAGGTCCTTCCACACTATGGTATAAAGAGATGCGACTGTGTTCTGTGTGGGGCTGACCTTGTTGTCTTCGTCTGCGTTTTCTCCCTGGGTACGTACCCGGCCCTTCATCACTACTGATTGGCTCAAACTCCTCATTGGCGCTAAAGTAGGCTTCACTGTCAGCTACAGACATGGAGGAGTCAACCGAACGGTACTGATGGAATGTACTAGAATCAGCTGAAGGAGTGAAAGGAAAGGACCCGTAGCTTCTCCTTTGTCTTGGTGAGTCCAGAACGTTTTCATCACTACGGGAAACCTCGCTGCTAAACTGCACACCAGTAGGAGGTGTGGCTTTCTCTGCAAATACAGCAGCCGATAGGCTCTTGGTGCTGCCAAGGCGAGCTGACTGGACAGAGGCTTGCTGCTTGAGAGGAGAGCAGAGTGGAGAGCGAAGTGGTGGACCCTCAGGGAGAGGACCATCAGTGGTGACATTCATTAACCTGTAAACGGTGAAAATACAAACCCAACAGGTTCAAGTGTGGGGTTGGAAATTTGAGAGCCAGTTCTTTTTCAGAACTCAGCTTGCAGTCTGAACTGAATGTGATGAAAGAGGAAAATACAGGGTGCCACAGAATAATACAAAGACAACAAATAGACAAACACATCTTTCTACTGCATTGTTTTCATGGAATCGAAACCAAAATCATTAAATTCCTTATGAATACAATCAATTACAAGTATAGACCTATTCACACTAAATCTGTAAATATGACCTCTATCGTATAGGAGTACATGCATCTGACTCACTCTGCAGAGGGGGAGGGACTCTCTCGTTCTCCAGCCAATAGAGGCAGGGCAGCACTGGAGGACGAGTTCTCCTCTGAGGAAGAGGCAGAACTGTGAGAACACTGAGGTACATGCAGACTGAGGTGCTGGCCACGTCTTTCCATGTCTGCCATTGGAGCAGGAGAACACGTTTCTCGCCGCATACCAACACCCTTAACTGCATGCAGACCAATAAGTTTCCAATTAGCACAATTCACATGGCAACAACATACCTCCATGATACTTGTAAAAAAAAAATATACCAATATACCGTCAGACAGTTTAGGAGTTTCCTTAGTGACGATCCATTCTCCTGGATGTAATAGTGACTGGCCATAAGACATGTCACTCTCAGCACTAACACTGGAGAAGGCGGAGCTAGATGAGGGTGTGATTTCCTCCAGATGGAAGAAGTCAAGGTCACCAATTGAGCCACCAAAAAAGCGACATCCACCAAGACATCCACAGCGGTTACGGCTTCGCTTATATTTCTCCTCCGGCCAAAGAAACCAAAGTCTAATAGAGACACACCCATACATAGACCAACATGATTAATACAGTGGTCACTTTAAGCAACACTTATAAATGTATATGTGTCATTACATTAGACAAACAACAAAAAACATCAAACTTTTATTTTTTATTATTTATTTTATTAAGACTTTTGTTAATGAAAGAAGTGTATGAACCTCTTTGTTTTCAGGTCGTGAAGCTCCAGAAACTGCCTCTGGGCCTCATATTTGGCTGGATGATCAGCAGCCAATGCCACATCAGCAGTGATGAGGTTAAAGGTCACAGAACCAGCTTCAATCCAATGAGAGTGCCGAAGGAGGGGCGAGGGCAAGCAAAGCCTTGACACTTCCTGTTGCTCGATGAACTGAGCGATCACAACATCTTGCAGAACGGCACTGATGCCTTCACCCACAGCAGCTGTGTGCAGGTTACAGATGGCCAACCGCAAAGCTCCAGTCTAATGGTACAAATACACAACTGTCACAGATCTCTAAAAAATGAAATCCATATAGCTTGTTTTAGTTCATCTGATTGTAGTCACTAACCTTAATGTTGGCCGCACAGCCATGTTCAACAATGAAAATCTGGGATCCGTCAACAGTCAGACGAGTCATGATATACTTCAGATCCTCTGATGTCCGACAAGGACCAGGCAGGCCTGCATGCTACATACACAGACACACACTCAGTTGTATTGTCATTTTGACATTGACGTGAACATACTGATAGCTCGGAAGGGATCATTTTCTCTTGGGCACACTCCAAAAACAAAGTGTGTGCGCGTGTGCGAATGAGCATTTATGTTGTACCTTGGAATCGCAGACTCTGCGATCAACTCCATGCTGGCAGGTAACAGATGGTTTTGGCTGTTCTAGCTGGAACTCTCGTGACATCACATGGAACACAAATGCCTCACCCCACTCCAGAAGAGAGGCACACTACAACACAAACATTGCCAGTTCAGTTCTGCTCCAAAAAATACACGAAAGCAGTATTCCGTGGGTTTTTTTCCCCCAACTTAATGTCCATGTACTGCATCTGTGGCAAGCTGTCGACAATTATTTCAACTCAGTTCCCCTCAGTATATTTGAACAAACTGGAAATGTGCTTAAAGAAAATGGAAACCACAGACACGTTTTTAAAATATCAGCTATCAAACTGTTTTCAGAGTATAACCACAACTCTTAACCATTACACGTTAGCATGGGATTGGTGTGAAAGAATCACTTGCTAACTCTGTGTGTGCAAAGTTATAGGCTAATCAAGTCTTTCAAATTGTAATGTCATTACCAGCCATCTAAAAAGGGAAACCCGGTTCCTTTACTTGGTGTCTGCATGAGGATAACAGGAAAGCACATCCACCAACAGGTATTAAATCAGAAACACATAACCAAAATTCATCCACCCGGAAAAAAGTCCCACTTCAAAAGGATCATTTAACCACTTTCACAATTAGTAAGTACCATTTGTACTGAAAGTGATTTAACAAAAATTCAAGTTTGACATTTCTGTTTTTAAACTCTTGCCTGCTAAGCCTCTTTTATAAGTGACTTTCCTGTAAACATTTCCAATTTCTTTATACAAAATTATTGTCTGTGGTAATCGACAGCTTGCCACAGATGCGCTACATAAACTACACTGTATAAAAAGAGAAATATTCCTGGAAATACCCCTATCAGGCACACATTCTCACCTGTGGTACAGTAACTCTTCCTGTGAGAGCTCCAGCCTGCACATCAATAAGCCAAGAATACTCAAGTGTGTCACTGCCCGCTGGTAAGCCCTCCGCTGAGAACATGGCGTGGGCTCTCATCTGCAACCCCGAGAGGCTCAGATGCCCATCTCGCAACACAGCATCAACTGCAGGCCGCTACACACACACACACAAATAAAAATAAATTACATGCAAGATAGAAACAAGATGAGAACCCTCAACACCTAAGAGAATATGCATGACGCCTTATCATCCCTCTCCCACCTGATAGTTATCGCTGACAAATACGTGTAGAGGTGAGAGTACGAGCTGCAAAATGGTCTCTTTATAACCCTTCTTCATCTCAAAACACAGACGCTCCATGAAGCCTGTGGGGCCCTCAGGACCATCACTACTGCAATGCTGCAGAGAGAGTACAAACATACAATATTTACTACTAGATTGTGCTTGCAAGGCAAAACAAGAATAATGTTAAAGTTTTAGGTAAGCTTAGGATTTATGCTTTGGATTTGTGTAAATAAATGCTGCATCAGAACCACAAAAATCACAGAGGATATTGTGTGCGTCAAGGGAAGCAAGAAAATCTGACCTTTAGTACAAAGGAGTTAACATGGGCACTGTCACAAATTTAAATGTTTCCTACTTATTGCAAGTTTGTTTTCATTTTTTCAATGTACTTTAAGATACTGCATATGCAAGGAGATCACAATCACTACTCAGTATACAAACAGATGCAAACAAGACCACCAATCAAAATTCAGTATGCCAATCATATGATGAAGTCATCACCGTCCGTTACATTTTGAATAGTTGAACATTCTATCAATGTAAGTTGAAGGGAGATTTTTAATCTTAAATGTCTTAAAAAAAAAAAGAAACAATATAAAAACTAGAGCTATGAATTGATTAAAATGTTTAACTAATTAATCGCGCAGTTTTCTGTGATTAATCGCGATTAATCATGGTACATTAAAATATCAGAATTATTTTTACTTTATACTTTGTCTCAAAGAACTAGCAAGAAATTGGTTAGTCATAATTTATTTTAATGATTTAAATATGCACATTTAAAAATGTTCAGTTCAGATAAAGTTAATTAGACAAATTTTTACAAGTATAAATCAGGGGACATGCTGTAATTAAAAGTTTGGCAAAATCTTGTGGTGTTTTCCAGTGGACTTTTTTAATAATAGGATCAAATGGGCAGATTCAATTCATATCAAACTTTACTGGCAAGAGAAACCTTAGTGTACACTGCCAATATTAGACACAGAGCAGTTTCTAGGCATAGAACTAGGTGGTCGCCAAGGGTGCCATCAGGTCCCAATGTGTAAGCCAACTCCCCACCCCACTCCTGGACCGACGAGATTGCCAATGCTGTCACAGCGCCAACTCGCCAACACACCAGCCTCCCCCGCCCATATTTCTCCCATGCATGGTTCACCGCTTGCAGGTAAAGTCATCATTCTCTGTACAGTAAATCCAATCACGGTTTATAATGCCTGGGACATGCGCCGCACGTAATAAACGTGCACTGCTCCAAACAATCAGTTTCTGTGCTAGGATGTGCAGTCAAGTCGAGCATGTACCTCCTGGAAATTTACAGTATATGCCAATTTTAACCACAGAAAGTGGGGAAACCAGTGAAGTTTCAGGGAGAAAAAAACAAACAAACAGATTATGCATTAATTGCATAAATTTTTCTATCACGTCTACTATTAATCTCTGCAATTAAATATCCCAGCCCTAATAAAAACTAATTAAATCGCGGGTCTCCCCTAAAGCCTGTGCAGGCCGAACTGACCGTTGGAAGGCATCCATGGACCTTGTGTAGATTGATCAGTACAGTGATATCCCAGGGCCGTAGGGAGAGAGGGTGTGGTGTGTCCTTACACCTGTTTTCCTCTAGGCCCACCCCTGTCCAACCAGATGAAGAGGAGCAGGAATTCAGCACAAGGCTGGAAAGAGACTCCTCAAAGTCAGTGTACATGTCATCCTCTCCAAAATAGTTTTCCTGCACAGAGACATCCCACAACAAACACCAAATGTGTGAATTCAAAGTTTGAATTTTGAGCTATGAGTTTTAGTAATTGGATAAACTGCCAGTTATACTAGGGGTTCTACCACCTAATTGACTAGAGGAAAAGCCACTAGTTGAATGTGTCCTAATGTACAGGTTGCTGCGTGTCATTAGTTTTGTGTAGTAACCTGTAGCAATCAAATATATTTTACATTATGTAAGAGTGAAAAAGAAAACCTGGAGCACTGTGTGTTCAACAAAGCATGTTACAAGCGAATCATGCCAGTGCTGCAGACATCTGAGATGGTCTTGCAAGCCTTAACTTATACCTTGATGGACACCAGTGCTCTGAGCAGAGGGCCATAAAGGGTGATGTGGGAGTCTGGGCTCAGCTCCATCTCCACATGTAAACGGTCTGGGGGCAGCAGGCTGGGGTCAGAGGGGATTTTAGGTGGAGGCGGCAAAGGTGGAGCGACCTCCGGTGGTCGCAGTGCTGACAGCATGGACTCCTCTATTTCTGACACTGAGAAGAGGCAAAAAAAAATAACATGCCAGTGTAGTGACTGATATGGATAAACAGTCTTTAGCATTATAAACTAAAAGGTACACTGCTCAGATTCTTAAGCGTATCTAGTAAATTTAAAATAAACAGCAGCAAAGTGGTAATTTCAACTCACATTATCCACTACCAGTCCAATATAGACACACTTGACTGAATCTGTGTTTCTTAGTAAAAACTGTTCAATTGAAAGTCTTATGCTTTAATGCTTAAAATTAGTTTTGTATAGAAATATAAATTGTGCCTATGTATGAATTAACTTAGAAAACTAAAATTGTATGTATTTTCTTAAAAACTTTAAGTTGGATAGTGAAAGAAAAGCAACCAGCAAGTGCCCAACAGACATGGGAACTCCTTCAATAACGTTTGAAAGCTTCAATAGCGGAGTATATACAGTAATAGTGTATTTCTACAATGTATCAGGTAAATGAAAGCTTTTGCTGCATCCACACTGCTAGGTGTCAGTGTAACACCAAGATATCTGCCATATCAGGCAGTGCAACATAAACAAAGAGTTACTGAGTGCACCTTTAATAAATCACGCAAGTTTAGTTTTTAGACACAAACCCCATAAGCCAATGAAGGTGAAACACCCAAATATTTATGAAATAACTTTGTGTATGATTTAGCTGTATTATTCAAGCACTTACATGACTGTTTGAGCTGCTGGTCAGATTTCTGAGGGTAAATGGGATGCCAGGTGTACTCTATACAGAGCATGAAGTTCAGCACACTCCAGCAGTCCACCCAACCAGCCCTAGAAACAAACACACACACATAAACACAACATAGTAAAAGGGTGCATGTGAGAAAGAGCAGAAAATGGAGAGGGAAAGAAATAGAGAAAAACGTGCTCCCTTACTCTGCGTGAGTCATGTTCCTCCAGTGAGGTTTGTTGTTTTTGGGAGGGGCTCTTTGCCCTTCTGCTGGCATACTGCTGTCTGGAGGGGTCTTACAGTGCTGGTAATCCTTAGCGAGGGTGAGCAGCGGGTACCGGCTGGGGTGACAGTCAGGCAGACACAAGCGCATGTCTGTGTCCTCCGCCTGTACAAGAATATTAGCGTCATTTGTAGCTGATTGACCGCTGACACGGTTTTGTGAATTTATTAAAGGAATAGTTCACCCAAAAATAAAAATTCTCTCATAATTTACTCACCCTCATGACATTGTGACTTATTTTCTTCTGCTGAACACAAAGATTTTTAGAAGAATATTTCAGCTCTGTAGGTCCATTCAATGCAAGTGAATAGCGGGCGAAACTTTGAAGCTCCAAAAAGTACATAAAGGAAAAATAAAAGTAATCCATAAGACTCCAGTGGTTAAATCCATGTCTTCAGAAGAGATATGTTAGGTGTGGGTGAGAAGCAGATTAATATTAAGTCCTTTTTTACTATAAATTAACCTCCCTGCCCAGTGGGTGGCGATATGTACAAAGAATGCAAATTGCAAAAAACAAATGAAGAATGTGAAAGTGGAGTTTTATAGTAAAAAATAACTTAAATATTGATCTGCTTCTCACCCACACCTATCATATCACTTCTGAAGACATGGGTTTAACCACTGGAGTAGCATTGATTACTTTATGCTGCCTTTATATGTTTTTTGGACCTTAAAAGTTCTGTTCACTATTCACTTGCATTGTATAGACCTACAGAGCTGAAATGTTCTTCTAAAAATCTTTGTTTGTGTTAAGCCATACACATCTGGGATGGCATGAGGCTGAGTAAATGATGAGAGAAAATTCATTTTTGGGTGAACTATCCCTTTAATGCCTTGATCACACATAAGCAAAACCTTCAGTGTGTGTAAATGTTTGCAAGGGTGTACACTCACTTTCAAACAGAAGCGCGTGTTACAGGTGGCCGGGACAAACTCGTGAAATGGCAAAGTGAAGTCAATATTCAGCGTTTCCCCACAGGCGGCCAGATATACTACAGACAGAGAGTATGAGCAAGTTTATAAGTTGCAGCAAAATGTACAAATCAAGTCAAACTGATTCTATGGTTTAATAAATTCTATGAATTAATTACATGACTTGCAAATAATTAAATATATCCACATTTGTGGAGAAAATCCCCCAAATGAAGCAATACAAAAAAAAAGTATGGAAGTGGTTTGTTAAGTTTACTTACAGAAGCCACATTTCTCAAAACTCTGTATTAGTTTTTGTCAGTGTGATAACAGTGCTGAAAGTGTCACTTACCGTTCTCCTGCTGCTTGGTGGAGCAGTCAATCCAGTTGTGCTGATTGGCAGCCCAAATCATCTCAAACTGGTGAAACAGTATCTTAAACTTCCACGAATATGGAACAAATGAGTAGATGTCTGGCTCACTGTCACTGGCCCAGTCCTGAATCAGATCTATAGATCACAATAATAGGAGGTCAGCTGAAGTACAGGCTTTAGCAGACAATGAATAACAAGTACTAGAGAGACATTACCCGTGAAGAAGTTCTTCTGTGCATAGATGAAGTGGTATGTGGCTTTGTACACCTCGATTTCACACTGCCAGGACTGGGGCATGTTCCATACACGTGGGTAGCTGGCTATTACATGGAACTGAAGAGGGCAAACACAGCTGTTAACATGCACACATGGGACAGTACAGTCTATTAATGATGTTGACTAGTCATCTTTTATACTACTTTATCTTCAGCATTGAGTTTAGCTTTAATAATTATGATAACGTGTTAATTTTGGTTGATTAAGGTAGTTTTAATCATTATTATCATAATTGCCATCATAATTGTTACTGTCAGATTTTAAAATCACCTGCTACAAGCAATATTCTTATTATTATGCATAATCTGCTTTTGTGAGGGCTATGAAAGTTCTGTGCAACAAAAATGTCTAGTTATTTAGCATTTTTATCTAATATCTGTCAGTCACCCTATTAAAGGGCTTCTCTAGGCATCCATATTTCTCTAAGACACATCTGGACCCATGCAAATACGACATTAAACCAGCATAATCATGGTTCCTTAAAAGTTGACATATTGCTGTTAAAATACTTTCTCCTACACAGGTTTAATCTGCAAAGCCTACTTTAAGTAAGCTGTTAATTTTCCCTGAAACTGAAAACATTGTGGCTCTATGGCACTTTCAACATTGCTCTGTTTGTTTCAGAGGCTCAACATAACAACATAGGCTAAGCAAAGGTGTGAGCTTGGGGTGGGACTACCTGTTTGTCTGACTAATGAGAAACTTGCTTGAAAATAATACATTATTTTTGCAAAATATAATTTAAATTTTATTTACTTCTCGGTTACTTAGCTAGTCGCCAAGAAATCGCGCACGGCAGCCTTAAGACTGACCAGACGATTTTAAAAATGTGTCGTATTGCATATCCCTCATAAACACTTCTCAACAAAGGGTAAAAAATAAAAAATAAAACTGTTGAGTAAGCAAATTTTTACTCGCATTTGGTGCATGTTAATTTTGAACCCTGAACACACAAATATAATCATATGTTGCACTCACAGCCAGCATCTCGGCCTCTAGTAGTGTCCTGTACAGCATACTGCTGGTGGTGTCCACATGTAATAACTGACCTTTAACAGTAGGAGAATAACCTGAGAGAGAAATTTGTTTTTGAAAGAATTAGAAAGTAATGAAGCACAGGAAGGGGAAAACTGTGGTATAACAAGAATCACATGATATAATGTAGCAAGTTAGTTTAAAGGTGGGATGTTTTCCCCCCATTGAAAAAGTTTTACACAAAGAAATAAATGGTGCTTTTGGAAAATGTTTAAAATGATGTACACTTACATGAGATGAACAGTCTAGTCATATTATTATCCTAATAAAAGCACCTACATAAGCATACATTTTTGCTTGCAGAATAAATGAATCATGCCTGATAGCACATTCTCTACAATTGAAAATGTTGTTAAAATGTAGCTTTTGCATGATGACCATATTGACCAGCTCAACATAAAAATATACAGTTCACAAAGTTATAGATAGCACCTTTACCAAAAAAAGATACGGAGTGTCTATTTGCACCCCGGTGTAAATAGCATCTGCCACACAGTGTAGCTATTTGCACCCTAATAGCCTGGTGGAACCACAGAAATATGCGACAAGCTAAGCAATAGATGTCGCTGCAGTGGCGTGGGGTGTAAAGACAGTGTGTGATTGTGACCTGTCGTCCTAGTGACTGCGGTTCGAATCTGCGTATTATCCCACTCTTTTTCCCATCTGATTTCCTGTTTCCACTCTTAATATTTCCTTAAATACTGCTTAAAATAATAGATAAAAATGAATATAAATGTTGATTTCATCGCAGTGATTTGGTCACGGCGAATGTCGGGGAGTGCAGAGAAGGGTTTGATCTGGAGGCGGGGTCTGTCAATCACACTCTTTCTCACGTGAAACCATGGTTACTGTAGTAAAACTACGGTTATTTTTTCTAAGGTAAGGTTAGGTTTAAGGGTAGGAATTAATGTAATGTGTCAGTGAGACCCTAAATAAACACAATAAATACACTGCAGTAATGCCCATAATTTGTATGTTAGCATTTAAATATGGGTGCAGTTAGTATCTACCATTATTTGCACCAGGGTTAGAGTGCAAATAATATTTGCCACTATTTGTACTGGGGTGTAAATAGCATATACCATTATTTGCACCAGGGTGCGAATAGCATCTGCCAAAAAGAAAACAAACATACAAAGTCAAATGTGACCAATGCTAACTGTTCTAGTCCAATTTTTCCATGAGATCTAATGGTTACCGTTCTCCCCAACAGTCATGGGTATGTTGACCTCCAGGTAGGAACCTGCTCCTACATTCATGTGGACTGCATTTGTCTCCTGTGAAGTCAAATCGATAAATGGACAAAATAAAAAAAAGGGTACACATTCTTCCTCTGAATTTTATAAAAGAGTGGCTTTCCCATTAATAGCAAACCACACCCTTAGCAAACTTGTCCAAACCATTTATGTATGCGAGTCAAAAGTGTATCAGTAGGTGTGTAAGTAGCATGTGTAAATACCCTGTTCTTGGTGAATAGCAGGTCTATAGTTGCATCAGCTATGATGTTCATTCTCAGCTCAAAGGCAAGGATCTGTCGTGGTTTGCCGGATGTGGGAACATCACTCACTTTCATTGGCTGATAGTCTGCAGGCAGGAAGAACTTCCAAAGGCTGTCTCTGTAGGGACAGAGTCAAATAATAAAATAAGACAAGCGAAAAAGTCTTCCATGTACAGGTGCTGGTCATATAATTAGAATATCATCAAAAAGTTGATTTTTAAGTTAAAAAGTTAATTCCATTCAAAAAGTGAAACTTGTATATTATATTCATTCATTACACACAGACTGATATATTTCAAATGTTTATTTCTTTTAATTTTTATGATTATAACTGACAACTAAGGAAAATCCCAAATTCAGTATCTCAGAAAATTAGAATATTACTTAAGACCAATACAAAGAAAGGATTTTTAGAAATCTTGGCCAACTGAAAAGTATGAACATGAAAAGTATGAGCATGTACAGCACTCAATACTTAGTTGGGGCTCCTTTTGCCTGAATTACTGCAGCAATGCGGCGTGGCATGGAGTCGATCAGTCTGTGGCACTGCTCAGGTGTTATGAGAGCCCAGGTTGCTCTGATAGTGGCCTTCAGCTCTTCTGCATTGTTGGGTCTGGCATATCGCATCTTCCTCTTCACAATACCCCATAGATTTTCTATGGGGTTAAGGTCAGGCGAGTTTGCTGGCCAATTAAGAACAGGGATACCATGGTCCTTAAACCAGATACTGGTTGCTTTGGCACTGTGTGCAGGTGCCAAGTCCTGTTGGAAAATGAAATCTGCATCTCCATAAAGTTGGTCAGCAGCAGGAAGCATGAAGTGCTCTAAAACTTCCTGGTATACGGCTGCGTTGACCTTGGACCTCAGAAAACACAGTGGACCAACACCAGCAGATGACATGGCACCCCAAACCATCACTGACTGTGGAAACTTTACACTGGACCTCAAGCAACGTGGATTGTGTGCCTCTCCTCTCTTCCTCCAGACTCTGGGACCCTGATTTCCAAAGGAAATGCAACATTTACTTTCATCAGAGAACATAACTCTGGACCACTCAGCAGCAGTCCAGTCCTTTTTGTCTTTAGCCCAGGCGAGACGCTTCAGACGCTGTCTGTTGTTCAAGAGTGGCTTGACACAAGGAATGCAACAGCTGAAACCCATGTCTTGCATACGTCTGTGCGTAGTGGTTCTCCCCCACATTTTTGAATGGGTTTTGTTTCACAATCCTCTCCAGGGTGTGGTTATCCCTATTGCTTGTACACTTTTTTCTACCACATCTTTTCCTTCCCTTCGCCTCTCTATTAATGTGCTTGGACACAGAGCTCTGTGAACAGCCAGCCTCTTTTGCAATGACCTTTTGTGTCTTGCCCTCCTTGTGCAACGTGTGAATGGTCGTCTTTTGGACAACTGTCAAGTCAGCTGTCTTCCCCATGATTGTGTAGCGTACAGAACTAGACTGAGAGACCATTTAAAGGCCTTTGCAGGTGTTTTGAGTTAATTAGCTGATTAGAGTGTGGCACCAGGTGTCTTCAATATTGAACCTTTTCACAATATTCTAATTTTCTGAGATACTGAATTTGGGATTTTCCTTAGTTGTCAGTTATAATCATCAAAATTAAAAGAAATAAACATTTGAAATATATCAGTCTGTGTGTAATGAATGAATATAATATACAAGTTTCACTTTTTGAATGGAATTAGTGAAATAAATCAACTTTTTGATGATATTCTAATTATATGACCAGCACCTGTAAATCAGAGTTATTGTTCTAACTAACCCCGACAAGCGACAGGACATTTTGCCGAACGCAATTTTGCAGATGGCATCATGCTGGGTAGCCCTGCCCAGTGTGATTTTGTGTGAGTACCTCTGTCTGTCAGCCCAGGGACCATAGTTAAAGTCTGTTCCTTTGCCACATACAATGTCCAAACCCCAACATGGAGGCAAGTCTTGCAGTTTGGCATCTTCAGAGCAGGCTTCTGTATCTCCATTCTCCAGTTCCTCTTGGACCAGACCTACAAAATGCACATACACAGATAACATTCATTTGAAAACAGACTAAACTATACTAACACACACATAACCGTTTATGTGCATATACCCACAACACCACAAGACTAACATTTACAATCAATGAAAGACTTGTCCAACATGTTACAAAAAGATCAACCAGTCACAATTAATGTGACTAACAATGTTTTCACACACAAGAATACTGACAGATTGGGAAACGCTGATTACCTGGTTCATCTTGGTAGTAGTAAATGTCCACATAATTTGATTGCATAACCACAAAGCCCTCACCCATGAGCCTGGGAGGTCTGCAAACAGGAAATCATTCTTTAAACAGACACTACATCATTCTAATTGATCACTAATCGTTATTGATCGAGCAATTGACAATCAAGACTAATCCTCTTATTTGCCAATTAATTACACCAAATAAAACAAACCCACGCTTACTTTCAGCTAAACTGCAAATGATTGGAAGAACCCTGATCCACACAAGAAGAGACTAATGCTTCAATTTACAGGTCAACATGGCAATGTTATTTTAAATCTAAACTGAATTACACAGTTCAGTGTGTATAATTTTTATAAGTAACTACATAAATGAATGGCACTGATGTATTAAATAAGCCTGGCCTTTATAGATACTATGGCACATCAATAACCCTTGTTAACTGTATTTGAATAACATCAATACATATGCACATAAAAATAATTCTTTGCCTCAGTGTTCCTACTAAAGCTGATTCAACTTAAAGGTGCACTCAGTAATTTTTTCCCCATTAAAAAAAGTTTTACTCCTAAAGAAATTAACTGTAACTTTGAAACATGTATAAAATCATGATCACTCACATGAGGTGAGGACTCTAGTCATATCAATAACCTTATTAAAGCTGTTTTATTCTACATGGGGCAGGGGAGCCTTCATGAGCGCTGCCATTTTAGAATCTCATGACCAGATGAATACTACTCGCTTAATCTCAGTCACCGTCGTGTTATTGGACACTTTCACTCTTGGATTAAATTACTCATGGCTGTTTGTTAATAGTGAATTTCTTCAATGTCATCTGTAACGGAAAACATTTGATTTTGAATTATGCTGTACCACTCGTTGTAACAGTAAGTCCAAGATGACATAAACAAAACGTTACTAAGTGCACCTTTAAAAGAGTCTAAATGAAAAAAAGATCTGTAGTGTATTTCTACCATTTTGCACACTTGAGCTTTTTTATTGTATTTTATTTTCTCTATCGCTACCTTCTCTATTTTAACACCATGCCATTTGCACTGCAGTGGTCACTTGCCAATTAAATCTAATCATCTCTTGTATACTGCACCTTCTCTATTTGTATACTATGCAATTTGCATTGTGTTATTATAGTATCAATCCTGCCATTTTACTATTCTTGAACTAACAGAAGCTTCTCTATTTATACACCATGTCATTTGAACCGCAGTGGTTACTTGCCATATACTGTATACCTAATTATTACTTGTACACTGTACCTTTTCATGTCACTTGCAATGAAAAGTTCATCTATACCTCAAACTGTTTGGCACATTTATTTGGCACAATATTATTTAAAGCTGAAGTGTGTCATTTCTGTGCCACCATACAAAATTCCAAGATAAAAACAAGACTGTTTTCAAGCAGTTTTCCCCGAATATTCCTAAGTCTGCCATTGGTCCCAAACTAAAGCCATTGGCTGAGCCTATGTTGCTATGTTGGGCTTGACAGGATGCTAAAACAAACAAATCAAAGTACTGTACGTTAATACAGACACTTTAAGCTATGCATTCTCATTTAGGTGCGCCTATTGCATTCCGAAATGTGTCACACCTTAATTTGCAACTCAACACAAGTTCACATTCTCAACGTTGCCGCGAGGGCTGCTATAGCGGATATTTATGTGAACCTCCCTCTTCTATGTTGACTGTCCTTTTCTATGTTTCAATTCAACCATGGTAATGCCAGAACAATATATTTAAAAGTTAAAGGCAATATATTTACAGCAGCTTATCTGAATAATAACGGTTAATAAATCAGGTTTAAAAAAAAAGAAAAAAAAAAGGCTCAAAATTTGATGGTAACGCCACCCCCTTGAGTACTGAGGTTTGATACCTCCACAGTAACACAAGAATGCATGTTAGAATGTTCGTCCGCATTTGCATACTTGCATAAAGTTCATTTCTAGCCTTACAGTTATCCCTGCATCTTAATCTGTGGTAGGAGAAAGTATTTTAACATGAAAAAAAATTACACACTTCAGCTTTAAAATAATATATTGCATATATTTAGATTATATTGCATACAATATATTTACTTGTACTCTGCACAATGACAATAAATTTGAGTGTCATCTAATCTAATGTGAAAGAGCACAGATTATTAGACCCACTCATCATTCTGAAGGCCCAGGTATCGCGGGCTGGGCACCAGCATCACACGGACATTCTCAAGAAAACCCTTCACAATGTGCATGAACTGATCCAAGTGGCTGCTGGGTGGTTTGGTGGCATAAGTCAGGAAGGCATCGTCAAAATTCATACAGAGGGTCTGAGGAAGATGGTGATTCCCAAATGCTATGCGACCCTGAGGGTAAGACCAGCGAGAGGGAATGTAAGAGGCAGACAGACGAATCTGTCTGATAGATGTACTATACCAGAATGACTTTCCTGTGTAGAACACAAAAGGAGATATCTAGCAGAATGTGCAAGCAGCTCTTTTCCATATAACAAAAGTCCGTCCCCAGTCCCCATCCAGAGAACAGCTTGGACATTCTGCTGCATATCTCCTTTTGTGTTCCACAGAAGTAGGAATTTCATTAAGGGTTGGAACGACATAAGGGTGGTTAAATTATGACAGAATTTTCATTTTTCAATTTGAGTTTATTCTGATATCTCAGTACAAAATGTAGGCCTGAGTATGGTGACTGAATGACACAGGCAGCAGTGTGTGATGAAAAGAGGTGAAAATTGGCTGCAGTACTCACTGTACTGATGTTAACTTTGATGACAGGGATGAGAGACCTCCATGAAGATGATGGGTCCGGAGTTTCAGCTTTGATGGAAACACTTCAAAAACAACAAAAACACATGCCCCCCATTCATAAACATTTTTAGACAGGAATTGTTGCGGAATGACTTCATTGTAGATTGAGGATTCAATGAATAATCAAACATGATTAGTTTAATAGCAATTACAAACAAACCCTGGATGCTGAACTGCTCATCAAGCTAAAAAGCTTAATATAAATCTAATGTCTGCAAATGCTACAAACCCGTTGGATTACAATGTAAAATACTTCAATTGCTATATTAAAGGTGAAGTATGTGTAATATCTACATCAAAAGCATGTCCCATCTCCCACTGCGGAGTCTCTTTCAACACCAGACATGATCAAGGTCTGTCATACACTGCCTGTCTCCCTACTGTATCCCACACATATCTCATAGATTCCTATTCTAGCAGAAGTCATAACAATTGTTAGAATTATTACGTTTTTCCTTGCCACTGTCACCTTTAGTTTATTCTTTGTAAAGCTGCTTTGGAAAAATATGTATTGCGAAAAGCGCTATACAAATGCTATGCATAAATGCAAAAAGAATGACTATTTTCAAATAGCTTTCATAAAAACTTCACCCATCTCCCACTGTTCACAGAGCTTGCCCCCACAAACTCACAACATTGGTTGAGCCTGTGTTGCTTTTTTACACTAAACAAACAGAGAAATGTTTTGATAGTGCCAAAGAGCCACAGTATTTATACATTTTTCAGAGGAATCAACCTATGAATGGTTCACTTATGGTTGTCTCTGTATATTAAGCTGGGTAAGGGAAAGTATTAAAATATCATCAACAAAATTGCACAATTCACTTTCAATCTTATGTCCCATAATACAGCCATCATTGCTGTATTATGTGCAGTATTGTTATATTACCTCTCCAGGGTTTCAACCCTCTGCTCTTGCTCTTTCTCTTCATCCCTGTGAGGTGGGATAAGGGTGGGCTCCAGGCCAAACACTTCCTGGAGCCGAGCGTACAGATCCGTGCGATTGTACACATGGAACTCAAAGCCATTAATATTCACATAGAGCCGTGTCTCAGCCTTCGGGTCTGCAATCACAGTAGAACCGATCAGGTACAGCTACACTGGTCTCCAACTACACCTCATTCAGAGTTATATAATTAATTAAAAACTCAGCAAAAAAAGAAATGTCCTCTCACTTTCAACTGCTTATATTTTCAGCAAACTTAACATGTATAAATATTTGTATGAACATAAAAAGATGCAACAACTAAGACATAAACTGAAGTTTCACAGACATGTGACAAACAGAAATGGAATAATGTGTCCCTGAACAAAAATGGACTGCACCAGATTTGCCAGTTCTTGCTGTGAGATGTTACCCCACTCTTCCACCAAGGCATCTGCAAGTTCCCGGACATTTCTGGGGGAGAATGGGCCTAGCCCTCACCCTCCCATCCAACAGGTCCCAGACGTGCTCAATGGGATTGAGATCCGGGCTCTTCGCTAGCCATGGCAGAACACTGACATTCCTGTCTTGCAGGAAATCACACACAGAATGAGCAGTATGGCTGGTGGCATTATCGTGCTGGAGGGTCTGCCTTTCAACAGGCCTACAAGCCCTCAGTCCAGCCTCTCTCAGCCTATTGCGGACAGTCTGAGCACTGATAGAGGGATTCTGCGTTCCTGGTGTAACTTGGGCAGTTGTTGTTGCCATCCTGTACCTGTCCCGCAGGTGTGATATTCAGATGTACCGATCCTGTGTAGGTGTTGTTACATGTGGTCTGCCACTGCAAAGACGATCATCTGTCCTTCCTGTCTCCCTGTAGCGCTGTCTTAGGCGTCTCACAGTATGGACATTGCAATTTATTGCCCTGGCCACATCTGCAGTCCTCATGCCTCCATGCAGCATGCCTAAGGCACGTTCACGCAGATGAGCAGGGACCCTGGGCATCTTTCTTTTGGTGTTTTTCAGAGTCAGTAGAAAGGTCTCTTTAGTGTCCTAAGTTTTTATAACTGTGACCTTAATTGCCTACCGTTTGTAAGCTGTTAATGTCTGTAATGACCGTTCCACAGGTGCATGTTCATTCATTGTTTATGGTTCATTGAACAAGCATGGAAAACATTGTTTAAACCCTTTACAATAAAGAACTTTAAATTTATTTGGATTTTTACAAAATTATCTTTAAAATACAGTGTCCTGAAAAAGGGATGTTTCTTTTTTTGCAGAGTTTACTTATAAAATAATAAGCCTAATTATATAATTGATAGTTCCCATCTTGGATGCTGATTGGTCAATGCAGTGTTCCAGCCATGCTAAAATGCACGTCGGTAACAACTATGACACAAAAAAACCTGTTCACCTTGCCACGGTGTACATCAATCAACAGCCACAGAACAATGTTCAGTTATTATTTACATGTCAGTGACTATTGTATATCTTCTACCAGAAGGATGGCAGTTAATGATGACCTGAATTAAAAAAGGTGTGCCCTCTGTACATATCCATAATATGTTTATTAATAATATTCTATTATATAGTAACCATTTATAAAAGCTAGTAGCACCTAAAGCTGTGCTACATTGTAAATAGTCTTAAAGTGGTTGCATCCATTTTCTGCTGTGCATCCTAACATCACTCCATGAATATATTCACAATATGGTGTAGCCTCTCATATACTGTATCAACTTGCTTAAAGGGATAGTTCCCCCAAAAATGAAAATTCTCTCATCATTTACTCACCCTCATGACATCCCAGATTTATTTTTTCTGCAGAACACAAATGAAGATTTTTAAAAGAATATTTCATCTCTATTGGTCCAATGGTTAAATCCATGTATTCAGAAGCGATATGATAGGTGTGGGTGAGAAACAGATCAATATTAAGTCCTTTTTTAACTGTAAATCTACACTTTCACTTTCAGCCACCTACTGGTCAGGGCTGGTTAAAGGTGGAGATTGATAGGAAAAAAGGACTTATAATTTTTCCTGATACTCACCCACACCTATAATTTAGCTTCAGAAGACATGGATTTAACCACTGGAATCGTATGGATTACTTTTATGCCTCCTTTATTTCATTTTTGGACCTTCTGAGTTCTGGTCACCATTCACTTGCATTGTATGGACCTACACAGCTGAGATATTCTTCTAAAAATCTTTGTTTGTGTTCTGCAGAAGAAAGTAAGTCATACTCATCTGGGATGGCATGAGGGTGAGTAAATGATGAGAGAATTTTCATTTTTGGGTAAACTAACCCTTTAAAGGAGTAATACGAAACATTGACATCAAGTGTTTAAAATTGGTACCGCAGTCCAAATTCAAATATTGGAGTGAGTTGTCTCCCATGGCCCCTCCTCCCCAGCCTCGAAGCTCATGCGGGTTGCCAGGTTGAGGACACGCAACAGGAACGAGCAAACTGACAATTTCAAGAGACGAGCCTTACACTGCAAGTTGATCAGCTAATATATACGTTTGCAATCTTTTTATTGTATGCAAACTATAAAACAGCTCATGTGGATTATTTATAACTCTGTCAATGTTAGCAAGATGTATTGCTGGCTTCCATGGCTGCAGCGCACTGTGTTTGCCTGCTATCTTGTTTCAAATCTGGCAACGCAGGGAGTCGAAATACTATTGGGAAATGGGCAGTGTGTGGGATCACACAGGCCAAAACCATAACAGAATTTCCAGCCCGGAACGGCCATTTCAAAGTAGAATATACTGGCTGTAGCACTGTTTTCAGAGAAGCCAGTATTTCAACTTAGTATGTTTCCTAAATCTCTGATAACATATTATGATAATTTTATGCTTTAGTGCAGTAAATATCTAAAATTTCTAAAACTGAGGGACTGAAGTTATGATAGAACAAATAATGTTACAAACATTGTTAAAAACAATGTTAAAAATGTTTGTGGTTTGTTTGTCATTGTTTGTCACTGACCATGCAATTTCTGTTTGGGGTTGTACATCTTCCACCAACGAAATATGAGTAGTCCATCTTGGATTCTGAGGAAGAAAAGAAATTTGAGTAACTAAACACACAGATGTATTCCATAAACAATGTGACAATGCTAAACACTGAGACAACAGGAAGAAGATGGTAGATAGGAGTATTGGAGCATAGACAGGAAGTATGTAAAAGTAAAAAAAAAACAAAAAAAAAAACGTTTGTTTGAGTCATACTGCGTGTACCTGATTGACATGTCTTTGTTGATGTAATAGACATCTCGGAACATGACCTTACCAGAGAGCACAGAGAACGAAAATGAACCTGTATAGAAATAAAAAAACATACACAAAGAAGAAAACAAAATGCATTAAAAGCAGACATCTAAACCTAGAACACAGATGCTCGCATTGAGGCTAACTGACCGATGTGTATGTAACCATTCTTGTAGAGTCGGTTAATGATGAGGGTGAGGACGAGTCCAATATTGCGGGAATTGTAGTATGTCAGGTAGATGATCCATCCACAGGACATAATAGTGGCTGTGGAATACAAACACCCATACACAGAAAACCACATACTTAAATAGATCATTCTTATCCATTTTTCGAGCTAAATAACATAAGTTAAACAAGTCACCTGCAAGAGATAAAAACCTAATAGCAATAAACAACATCATATGTGATATTTGTGAATAAAAACACATTATTTTGGACAGATGAGGGAAGAATGCTGAAGTAGCCATGAAGTGTGCCAAAAACAGAAATGGGTATTAGTCAACTTAAGGTGCAACACGCTGTACAGGGTAGTTGTTCCGCAACATGCCAGCTTAGTTTATTTTAATGGGAGCATGCCACTTGCATTCAGTGAAGAGATGGTGTTCAAATGAAAACAATTTTATAAATCACAGATGTCCACTTACCCACGAGGAGCCATATGAAGTTGGAGTTGCGTTTGTTGAGGTAGTCATCTAAATCATTAAAACTGGGGAAACTGTTGTTGGCTTTGATATCCATGGTTACACCCCACTGCAGGTAAGTAGAACAAGCATCAACATCAATTTAAACAGAATTTACATTAACTTATGACTTATTCATCAAGGAGAGATATGTACACTGGCAAACCACAATAAGACAATGCAAGGAAAGGAGGTTCTTAGGTTTGTGATTGAACTAGTTCATTAAAAGTGCAGTATGTAAGATTCAGAAAACCTTTTTATTAATGACACCTGTGGCCCTTAAGTGAACTGCAGTCAGCTACCTGTTGCTCGTGCACACACTCCATAGGGACGTGAGCATCGACCAAAACAATGACGTAACGTACAAAGAGACTGAACGTGATTCACCGACATCATGCGACAGATGAGGTAGCATAATTAAAATTACACAGTTATGATTGTTTTACTACAAACTTTGAGACTGTATATTATATTTGACTCTCCAGTGCTGGAACAGGGCTAAAACAAAGTGTGGATATAGGTCTGACTATGCGAGACTGTAGTTTGAAGTAACCACTTTTCTTTGCATGATACATTAATTGCATTTATACGATAGCCTATGTCGGCGTTAGCTAGCTAGCCAGCTTTATCAATAGCTGTTAGCTAAATTTGGTGGATGATGACAGTAGCCGTTTATAAAATAGACTGTACATTATAAATATGTTGACACAATTCAGTATTGATGTGATTCCATCACAACTGTCATTTTGATATATCGATGCGCTATTGTTTTATAATAATAGAATGTATATATTTCCTGTATAACCAAGTTACATTGCACTAATGAATTGGTCTTTTTGCATTATCTTGAATATTGTCTAGCATTCATTTCATGTGTTATTGTAGTTTACTTTGCTGAATAATTACAGATGAACATTGTTTATGAAAGTTACTGTGCAGGCAAGATCAAGTTAGCTAAAATTACACAGATCAATCCTTATGGCACTATATTTCACATGCTTTGCAGTTATGTAAGCTTACCTGTCCAATAAGAAGAACGCCAATTCAGGGTCGGTTTTGATCCCCAAAACCGAACGAAGTTCCCTCCAGGAATCAAATGCCCTGCCGATGTTCACACTAGTTTTCGCTCGACCACAATCACGTTCCCGCTTAGCCAGACGGGATTCAGTAGATACATTTTATTTTTGGCTTACTCTGAGTTTGTGTTAGAGTCGGTGTTGTGCTGGGAGCCGGACATTTGCTGGATTCCATCTCTAAGATAACGTTACCTAGTGTTGCAGTTTGTTGTTGCTGTTGAATAGTGGAAGAGAAGCTATTACTGTCTGAGGCAAGGCTCTCGGGAGCGCGTATAAACGTCACATCCTTTGGATTTTCCCAGCAAAAGCGACCTGCTCCCTTCGCATGAAAATCACTCTACAGGCTTTAATAGGCAACCTAGGAAGTCCGGGAAGGGCTAATTTTTTAAGTTGCATTACAAGCCGTTCACACATAGGCAAACATTTTTTTTTTTTACATATTGCACCTTTAAATGCTGTGAACTAATCCATCATTTAAGAAGACATTCAATCAGCTAGGACACCAGGTTGTGTTTGCCACATGCCAGTGTTTTTGTTGCAAACATTGCTGGTTGTGTAATCTCTGCATGTTTGAAGTCATGTGCATTTATTTGAGCCTCTTATAGTACACAGCTTTTGCTGAGTCTATGAAGAAGTTTTTGTGTTGAACGTATGTGGTGGTAAAATAAGGCCACCGCATAAGTTATTCAAACAGGTATCATAACTGGATTTAGTTCGTAGGCCCAGGGGTGCACAGCTCCCCAAATTTAGCAAAGCAAATAAAATTAATTAGTCCACAATACAAAAGCCACAGCACAAAAAAATTAAGCTACAACATAACAGAAAAGCCACAACAGAATTAAATTAAACGCAACACAACGACAAAGCCACAGCACAATACAATTAAACCAAAACACAGCCTAACGGAAAAGTTCGCAGCACAATGAAATTAAACCACAACACAAAGAAATTAAACCAAAACACAGACATTGGCCTAAGCCACAATACAATAAAAAAGCTATAGCACAACCATATTAAGCCACAATACAACAAAATTAAGCCACAACATAGCCTTAACAGAAAAGCCACTGCACAATGAAATTGAACCACATCACAAAATTAAGCCACAACGCAACAATGTTACGCCACAAGACCAAGATTAAGCCACAATACAGCAGAAACTTCACAACAAAATTAGGCTAAGCCACATCAGCCCAACAGAAAAGCTACAACACAATGAAAAGCCACAGCACAACGTAATTAAGTCACAGCACAATGGAAAAGGTAAAGCCAGGGCTGTTACGATTATGAAATCTGGCTGACGAAATTTGTTTTAGGTCTATGACAATTAATTGTCTCTTTTAAAGCTTTCAAGATTAATTGTCATATAAATTGTCATATTTCTAAAGGTGCATGTGTGCTTCAAACACCTTAAGAGGTCTTTTTTCATATTTAACTTCAAATATATAAATCAAATAATAAAACAGGGGTATCTGATTTCCATTTTAAGGCTTAAAAAAAAACTTATGAATGACATGAAAAATTATGTATTAAATACTTACTAAATACTAAGAATCTCTCTTTTTTTGACAACTTTAGTTTACATTTACACTGCTGTTTTTAGAACTCATGAATTGTATTAAAAAATATAAAATTATGTTTATATATTTTTATTATTTATATTATATAATTTCTGATTATTTTATATTATGGAATAGTAAAATATTTCTGTCCTATTTTCTTTGTTGTTTTACTGCTCTTTTATTAACATTATTTTACTGAAAATTTATTTTTGAAAAGAATAGTTTAGAAACATGTAATCAGTGACAATACTATTTTAAAACCTACAATATTAATTTAAAAATATTAATGTAATCAGTGACAGTGTAAATGCATATGTCTCTAACATAATTATGTATTTTTCAGTTTATTTCAGAATTATTAATATTTCTATTCTGGTGTGTTCATTGCCCTCTGCTGGGCTGATTTTTAGTCCCGCTCCATCCCTGATGGATAAGTTCACCCTTTAATGAACAGCTTTTGTAAAGTTTTATAAGGAAAGGAAAGGAACTGTTTTGCATATGTCCTGAAAGTAATAATAATAATAATAAATTCAAACATAAATTTACATGATTCAGGCTTTGTTTAATGTTTGAGTATAGAATTGTGAATTCAGTACAGTAAATCGAACTAAATCCTTACGCACTTTATTATTTACTTTTTTTAAAACATATTTTAATAAAACACAGGAAATAAAATTGAGTTTCTTTATCAGATTAATCGAACAAATAATCAAAGATTAATCGATTATCAAAATAATTGTTAGTTGCAGACCTATTCCGTTCACTATCAAAGTTTACTTTTGTTCGTTTATGTTTTCACGAATGTTTGGCACGAGCCTCTGCTGATGGCGCGGCATCGAGTCTGGTTTACGAGCACTTGAGAAGACTTTCACGTGCACTTCCGCACAGAAGCTGTTGACATCCACGGTGCGGCTCAGTGACACTCGGAGTTCAACTCAATGACACACAATGACACAGTTGATGACATTTATATATTCGCTTCAAATTCCCTTATTTGGGAATTTAACTGTGATTGGAATTTAAATTGTACAAAAATCACGGTTATCTCAAATAACCGCGATCAGACAATTATTTAATAATCACATCAGGCCTAGGCGGCACAGCACAATGGAAATAAGTCACAACAAATTTACGCCTTTTCTGATATTTTTGTTGTGTTGTGGCTTAATTTTGTTACATTTTCAGATTTTCTTTGCTTTGCTAATTTTGTTGTGTGCCCCTGACAACCGTACCCTTTGTACTGTGAGAGAAAATCTTCAGTTAAGAAAATTATTTGTGACTGATTTCAAATTTAGACAGTCAACACACATAATAGATTCATTATCTTAAAATGCTAGTTGATGAATTATTACTGAGTCTAATTACAGTGACTGTGAATTGCACCTTTAACTGGTTGGGCATTGTGTTTGAAAAGAGAAAATGAAGTAAATCCCCTCATAATGCACCTTAAATACAAAATAACACAAATCCATGTTAAATCTGCTAATGGATGACAACTGTAAACAAAACTACTCAAACAACGCAAGTAGTTTCTCTATTCATCTGCAAACACTCATTCACTCACTTGCTTTTACTCGCACACACATACTGTACCTACTTTTAGAGAACCAATGTGCCACACTATTTACATAAACATTGGTCTAAAATATGTCTATTTATCAGATAAAATGTAACAGTTTTGTAAAACAAAATGAGTCCAACACTGGCAAATTCTGCACAAACTCAGTATCGGCTTGAATGTGAGCTACAGAGAAGGATAAGATACAGCTCATCGAAGCACTTGGGGAAACGGATGAAGCCAAAGATCTACGATTCCTGTTCCCTATTATTTGCATTCAACACTTCAAAGCAATAGAAGCAAACAATTTGTGAGGCTGTTTAACCTCAGAGTCTGGATCATTTGGAAAGCTTGCTATTAATAATACTTTTTGTTCCTAGCATGACAGGTCTGAGGACATGAAACCGGTCCAGGCAGATCTTTGTATGTGACATCATTTTCAGATGCAGGTACGATAAGACAGAACGATGTAAGTAACCTAATGTAATGGGGTCAAACCATCATGTTACAGAGTCAGAAAGCAAAGACTCTATAGAGCTGAGCTTAATGGGGTGATTTCTTGATTATCAATGTGAGACATTTCTTTAAGTCAAGATGAATCTTTCATCTCAGTCTACTCTTCGGGCTTACACAATAGGAAAGCGACCTTTTTTCAATTGGTGTTGAGGTTGACTCTAACCCCTGGTATGGTCTGTCTGATTTAAAGCTAGAATCTAAACCTTGTGAAGAAGTAGCTATTAAACAAGAGGTGCAGTCTTCCAGTGTTAAGTACATAAATCTTACAGAGTCGGACAGAAACAAAGGCTATTTCCCACCCCTCAGCTCTCCAGGAAATATTGTGCAACTACTTGAGCATGCAGCTAACAACTCAAACAGCTTAGTTACCACCATATCTTTTTATATAGTCAATGGACATTACAGGAGTAATATCATTTATCATTTAATAAATTAAGTTATAATTCAATAAAGTTTGCCCATAAAAAACAGACATAATTTAGTTTTATATGACCATTTCCACCCTCCCTCCTCTCTATTCTTCAATAATAGCCTTTTATGCAAAGTCTGCATTACATTGTGACAAGTTCACAAAACAATCCATGCTCAAATGTGCCACACAAACTGCTAAGATCAGAATGAAATGATAAGGGTTCTTGTTAAAAATAATAATAATAATAATTTTGGTTAAAAGGATATGCTGTAGGGGTTACATACAGTACCTACAAAAACAGCACAAGTTTCGGTAGGCTTTCAATACATTTTACTTTCGTTTTCACCTCCAGGAGTGTCAGGTTAAAATTCTCTCATAAATCTCAACCAAACTAATGTTTTAGCTAAATAGTATCAATACAGCTCAGACTCATTATTTTAAGCCAGTTTGATGTGAATGCCAACTGCTGGATGTTACTTGCAACAATGTTCAGATGAATTCCTCTGATCTGTTGTGGCATGTTCATGATAAAGAAGTTACAAAAATAGGGTGTTCAAATGTCTCAAGTATTGCATTGTTTTATCCTTAAAAAATTAGCTTGATGAGAAAATTAAACCTAACTTCCTCTTTAAAATGTAAGATTTGTAACCCTGTATTTCATTACACAAGAGATCCAGGGTATCTTATGCCAAACCAACATTTTAAAAGAATTGGCATTACATTCACTTTTAATGTGTCAAAATGAAACTGAAATAGAGATGTCAACACCAGTGCAACTTGAGAATCTAGTGTCAGCTGACAGTCTAATTACCCAGTTATCCAGTGACAGGATCGAAGCTTAACACTATGACATATCAATATCAATATAAAAAGACCTAACAGCTGCACCAATACCAAACAATATCACACAAGCAAATGTGCTGTAGTTCCATATATCAGCAGCACTGTGAATCGGTCGAAGGCACGAGGCCGCAGGCTTTTAATCAAAGTTAAACAAACAAATCATTTGACAACATTTGACCAGGAAGTTAATGCATTTCTTCTCTGCCAGTGAAAATACTTCCAAAAGAAGCCAAAGCATCAAGCAATTACCCTCTCATCCTTTGTTTTGAACTAGTAGTGTTTCGTTCGTAAAACAATTATTGTTGTTGAAGAAATCTTTACAGTGAACAAATTGTTCTCATCCACTTCCATTTTTCAGTGGTGAACGACTTGTGTTTTTTAACGACTCAGTTGAGTTGATGATTCAGTGACTCACTCATAACATAAAAGATGCTCATTTGTCGCCACCTACTGGAATAAACATGTAATCTCCAGAAATGGTTACTGAACGAATTAGTGAATAAAATCAGAATGAACAAGGAATCAAAACCCCCAACACTATTTGGAAATCCATGGACATGGAGAAGCGGAGTGATACAAACAGTGAAGCATACCAATGCTGTTATAACCTACTAAATACCAGTACTTATGGAAGGACACTTGACCAAACAGATTCAAGGACTGGAACTAACTGTTATACAACAAAATATATGCAATTGTGAAATTATTCTGTTAATACCACCCAAACAAATAAATTAAAATAAAGACACTACTGCATTAAAAAATAAATAAATAAATTCTGACCCATTCATCTAATAAGCTGCTTCGTCAAAAGGTGAGGCATATTACACAATAATGGAGCTCATTATGCTCTTGTGTGACAACTGGACCATTGTACGTCTGCGTCCAACAGACACCAACCCAGATCTGAAAAATGAGTAATGTATTTTATAATGACGAAACTCCATGTGTACAGTTCTACAACATGTGTTTTGCAACAAACAGGGACAGAATAACCTTTACAAAATAAACGACACGACACTGATGGAAAAGTATTCAGGACGCTTTCGCTCCTGTCATGGCAAACACAGCCTTTTGATGCTTGTGGACAGAAAGAACAAGCATTTGTGAAGTTTATTAATCGGACTATGATCTCATGTAGATGTAATAAGACAGATGACAATATAAATGACAGCAGCGCTGAGGCTCAGCAGGTGATCCAGGCTTAAATCCCGACTATAAACGAGTGAGATACCACACAATCTCTGCTGTTATTGTAGGCCGCAGCCCTTTATCAAACACGAATTCGAGCTGTATGGACACACACAGTGTACCCACCTCGCCTTGTAGAGTGTGAAATCACAGTTTACGTTGCCATGATCCTCAAAGCTGTTCTCTTGTGCTCCTCTCAGGCGGCAGCACCCATTTCTCAAACTAATGACTTCTTTTCCGGAGTATTTACATGGACAGCGCGTGCGCTTCCTGTTTTGTCGTCACATGCCGTGTTAAACCAATCACAAATCTGTTGTGGACAATAGAACCAATCAGAGGGCGATATTATAGAATATGGGCGTGAGTGACGTGGGGAGTAGCCAATAAAAATAACGCTAATAGTGTCCGGTTTGACCCGAAGCTCAGTCAGTCAGTCAGTGCTAGTGGATCAAGTCAAGTGCATCAGAAGGAAGAGCCAAGAACGGGGAGAGAAAGTAATTTAAAATTGTAACGATTTTAAGAACATAAAAGTACTTGAAGGGGTCTTCAAAAACTAATTTCACTGAAAATAAACTGTTAAAACAGTTAATGGAAAAATACTTTGCATTATAAAGTGCAAATAATAAGAGATTGTTATTTAAAGGTGCACTCAGTCATTTTTTCCCCATTAAAAAAGTTTTACTTCTAAAGAAATGAATTGTAATCTTGAAACACGAATAAAATCATGACCACTCACATGAGATGAGGACTAGTCCAAGAGCCTTCAACAGAGGGTCCGCAGTGGTACCACATTTGTAACACTCTTTTGCACAGGAGCAACAGCGAGAGAGAGGAGTATTAATTTTAGTCTATCCACATGTTTAAGTCCTTCGCAGCTGCATGCCTACGGAGGGAACTCGTATGGCGGGAACTCCGTGCCAAAACCAAGCGACCGACCGAACGCCTAATGCCGAGTTTACACTACACGATTTTAGGCCCGATTTTCACTCGCCAACAGTTTTGTGGAGATCACCGGAGATTCCCGTGAGCGACGAACACAATGTATGAATTATCAAAGACGCGATCTGAGAGAAGGGTCGACTTGTCGCCGATGACAGCGAGATATCTAGCATGTTAAATATCTGGACCTGTCTGCGATTCCAAATCGTGCAATGTGAAATGTGTTTTGACTGAATACAACTGCTGCGTTGACCTACAGCCAATGAGAGAGCAAGAAACGGGGCACGGGAAGTTTCAGTGGGAAGAGTCCTGATGTACCTGCAACAGAACATCAACTAGCATGGCTGCGGTATCAAGAAAGTCTCATTGGACCGAAGAAATGGAGGAAAAATGAGTGGAACATTGGCAGGAGCACCAGTGCCTATTTGATGTTTCCTCTGAACTGTACCACAGTGGAGAAAGAGAAGACTTGGAGAGAAATTGCCAATTCTCTTGGACAGTCAGGTAAGCAAATAGGTAGATTATTCAGTAGGAGGTACTTTTTCATATTGTAGCCAATAAAATATAGGATGCCTTTAGGCGATTAAAAACATACACATCATATTCTGAAAAGCATAACATATGAACTTGCATTTGTTTTCGTATCTCGTACCACTTCTCACATGTACTCTGTTGTGAAACGTAAATTGGAGTCCAGGCAGAGTCGTCGGGGATTCGTCAATAGTGAAATGTTTTGTAATGTGTTCACCCCTGTCGCCAATTCCTCGTGTAATCTGAAAACCCTACGACTTCCATGACAAGACAGACAGTTGTGTAATATGAACGGTACCACAATCCGATGTCTTTAAAAGTTGTGTAGTGTGTAGGAGGCATAATCAAACGTGTAACCGAATGTCTTGTGCTTTGAGCATCTTACATGGCGGGTGACACACGTGACGACCTGATGTGAAATCAGCGTCTTGAATTTAGCTTATTTTTAACTAGGTAAGGGTCCAAGCTGTAGTTTAAAGACTATAAATGGACAATACAGGCATTAGATGTAGATGTTTTATACCTAAAACAATACTCAACCATTTTCCATGCATCCTGCTGTACTTCCCTCAATAAGCATTCAGAGAAAGATGTTGTAGGCTATTCTAAGTCATTCTGAGTGATGAACTGATAACTATATATATATATATATATATATATATATATATATATATATATATATATATATATATATATATATATATATATATATATATATAAAAGCTACCACCTGTCTATCATGACTTTCTCTGATAAGTTTAAAAGAAGCTTACATACATTCCATGACAGAAGGATCTAAATTTCTGTTTTCATTTTTCAAAGGCAACATGTGTTTTTGAGTCTGTGTGCTTGTGAGTTACTTAAAGAGAGCAAACATACTGTACATACATACAAACAAAGTCTTAATTCATTTCTTTCTATTTTTTCTATTATTTTATTATTCATACATATATCATTTTTATATAATCATTTATTACTCATTTATCATATTGTTATTTGTCAAATTCCTTAATTTTATGTTGTGTGCTATATTGTCTCACTGGTTAGAGATAAAGAGTTTCAGTTTAAAGGTCTTCAATGTCATGGGACGATGTTGTGAAGAAGTAATTGTCCATTGACTTTGCATGGTATAGTAACACTTGTTGAGTTAGTGCTCTTAAGACAAATTCAGACTGAGCATTGAGAAAGACACCATTAAGATTATTCAATAAACTCTGGTCATTTTTACCATCACTTCGTCTCCTGCTTTCTTCTGTATTACCCTGCTGACTCTTGGGCTCGTAGGAGAGTCAGTTAACATAAGCTGTTGATGTTGACTGGTTTTGGATATCAGACAGAACTCTGATATATGGATATTTCTGACGGAGAGAGAGGTCTTGTGAACACTGGATCTAACATGCATTTTCACTGCCTCATGTTTTCATATTCTAAGCATATCATTGAATACTGTACATTGCATCACATCTCTGTCTATAGGCTATATACATTAGCGGTGGGCGAATGAATTGCAGGGTAAAGGTACATCAAATAAAAGTAAATAAATAAATAACATTTATAATACAAATAAATGTTTCCCATCTGAATCCATACATTAATTTCAAGATTTTCAAAGTGCAGGTTCTGCCTACTGTACAATGTTCTCTCCATACAAAACACTCCAAATGAATAAATTGTTGATTATTGTTATTTGCACAGACACCAGTATTCATATTGATAATTATACATCTCAAATTGATGCCAATCAATCCATCATTCTTTATATATTCAGTCTCATTATTAGGGCTGGGTATGGCCAGGCACCTTATGATATTTATCACCATACATATGTCACAATTCAATATATCATGATACATCACAACATCATGATTCAATTCAGTTACAATTCACAAGCTCTTGATTAAATTCCAATTAATTTGGGTATATTTCTGTTATAATGTCCAGATTTACTCATATATGAAAGAAATGAGGAATGCCACTCTTATTTAGACAATCTGATTCATCTTTATAGAACTGTTGGACATGATATAAATACAAAAAAAAAAATTTGAATAAAAATATTGACACTGGGATCGATACAAAAGCACGAGAAAAAGTATCACGATATATTGATATTTTATTGTATTGGCACAGCCCTACTCTTTACCCCTCTTTCCAGGATATCTAGAGAATCTCCAGATGATGCCATGTGCAGCTTTAAGAGAGCCTTTAGAGCCCTCTTTCACAGTTTATTGGCCAGACAACCTTTGCTTCTCCTGGATCTCTTTCTTCTGAGCCTCCGAAGTTTTGTCTGTAAAACATATTCATACATTCCCCCATTGTCTGTTGTATATTTATGTATACTACATGTTTCCATCATTGGTTACATTTATGTTAAACTTTTCTATTCTAAGTATATATTTTTATATTCTAAAACAGGTATATAATAAACAGTTTAAAGCATTCCAAACACTGTTTACTCTTTAATCTTTTGGGATTACACCTTATATTGTTGCCTTATTAGGATAAATTGGTTTTGCAATGTTCCTCACTTGTAAATTGCTTTAATTTACAAGTAAATGTAAAATAAATAAATAAAAATAAAATGGTCCTTGCATTTTTCTCATTATTCCATAAGTATATGTTTATAAAATTTAGATATATATTAAAAGTACATAACAACATATAAATACATAATATCAAATACATAACTACAAATTATAAAAAGTGAATAAATCTAAGCATGATCTTTTATTTAAAGAACAAAAGAGAAATATCGACACCGAATTAATCTTAATGCAATTACTAAATGACATAATCTTTCACAAATTAACCTCAAGAATGCCAAAGTGATGAGGTTTATTAAAACAACTCTTTCTAAACGTTCTAATTTTACATTTAGGCCTACAATCAGCTGAATCTGATTTCTGTACCTAGAAGAACCTGTGTGCGCACAGACCGGCTAAACTTTGTAATTAATTAAGATTGCAATAGCTTTAAAATTTCACATGCTTTAAAAACTCTAAAAGTAAATTGTAGAGTAAAATATCCTTAATATTATAAAATATCTTAAATCCTAAATTATGTTCGTTAATTTTAATGTCGGCGATGTAAAAACAATGAGCCAAAACGAAATTAGAGATATTTTTTAATAAAATCATATGCAACACGTTCCTACATGTGCTTACCCGTTGTGTTACTACGTGTTTTCTTACCTTCATTTAACTTCCTATGCTTCAATTGTATCCTCCAAATAGTCCACGTTTGATAGTGGCTGATTTAGCAATTTATGTGTAGTATTATTAAAATTATATAAAGTTTAATACTGCAGCCACGGCTTCTTTATTAACAAACCATGGGACTGTTTTGACGGCTAATTTGCTCATAAATTATGTCCTGGTGGGACATTTTTTATCATCTAAGCTCAAGAGGTCTGAATGAGTGAACCACAGCAACCAGCGCTCCGGACATCCCGGCTCAAACACCCACGGGAATGACCGAGCATGCACGGAAAAGCACGAGATATTCCCCATTAATTTTCTCCATAGGCATTTCAAAAAAGATTTGTTTTTGGGGCCTAAAGACAAGTAACTTTTCCATTAAAATGAAGAATCTACGTAGAAAGACACAATTCATCGGAACAGCATAAAGAAGACTAAGACTTTTTTAAATTAAAGCTCCAATTGTTACATAATTTTCTGTAAAGCTGCTTTGAGACTAAATATTTCTAAATATTAAATATTTCTCAGCCCTGACACACACGATTTCTGGTGGGGGTGGTGTAGTGGGCTAAAGCACATAACTGCCACCACCATTGTGTCCTTGAGCAAGGTACTTAACTCCAGGTTGCTCCTGGGGTATTGTCCCTGTAATAAGTACACTGTAAGTCGCTTTGGATAAAAGCATCTGCCAAATGCATAAATGTAAATGAATCGCCTATATGGTTTATACCCGGCACTGTAAAGACACAGCAAATTTAGTCAAGAGCATGTATTTCAGTTCCACAACAAATAAACGACTGTATTGACATTCAGGCTGCCGGCTGATAGTCAGTTACCAATAATTTGATACAGTATTATTATTATTACTTTGAGGATTTGTTGTATACAATAGTAAAATATATTCTGACACTGCAGTGTATTGTTCACCATGTTGCAAAAGGCTGTATTTTATGTAAGCATCATTGGCAACATTCATTACAGTATTGTAACAGTAGACATACAAGGCACGGTGGCCCCTCAGTACATTAGTGCAGAAGGGGAAAAAACATTGCCGTTTATCAAGCGCTGAAACTTTGCTTGGTGCAGAATAATCTGGAATAATGTTAAACATTGTAACAGTCCCCTCTTTTCAACCTGAACTTTTTCAGAACGTTAAACCTTTTTGACACCTGCACTAAAAACAATCAAAACGTAGTGCAATCTAGACGCAGCGCATCGAATGAAATGGAACGTTTTTGAGTGAAACAGCGTTTTTGAGACCTGAAGTTCTTTTTAACTTTTCACACTGTGTCTAAAAACGTGCTGGTCCTGTGAGACACTGAAAAAACAGCGAGACGCAGTGCAGCAGGCATGGATGTTCGTCCAGCGCGTATTTACTTAGCAAAACAATGGAAAAACAGAACAGACGTGGGCAAAAAACACATTTGGTATGAATGGCCCCTAACTCATCCATTCGCACGTATCTGTGAGTGAGAGCGTGTGGGCGAAACAAGTTCGGAATGCCTGTATATTTTTTCCATAAATTACAAACCCGCACATATGTATTTTTTTCAATAAATAATTCTATTAAATTATATCAAAAATTTAAAATTAATCGGTTAGCAAAAAATACAAAAATTATTTATATATATATATATATATATATATATATATATATATATATATATATATATATATATATATATATATATATATCATATTATGTATACATTTATTTGAACAAAAAGCACTATCGGGGGGCCTGGGTATCTCAGCAAGTACTGAGGCTGACTACCACCCCTGGAGTAACCAGTTCGAATCCAGGGTGTGCTGAATGACTCCAGCCAGGTCTCCTAAGCAACCAAATTGGCCCGGTTGCTAGGGAGGGTAGAGTCACATGGGGTAACCTCCTCGTGGTCACGATTAGTGCTTCTCGCTCCTAATGGGGTGTGTGGTAAGTTGTGAGTGGATCGCGGAGAGTAGCATGAGCCTCCACATGCTGCAAGTCTCTGCGGTGTCATGCACAACGAGCCACGTGATAAGATGCGCGGATTGACAGTCTCAGAAGCGGAGGCAACTGAGACTTGTCCTCCGCCACCTGGACTGAGGTGAGTAACCGCGCCACCACGAGGACCTACTAAGTAGTGGGAATTGGGCATTCCAAATTGGGGAGAAAAGGGGATAAAAATAAAAATAGCATCATCCTGGACACTTCCGTTATAAACATTTGGCATAATGTTAGCAGACATTTCAGGGGATTAAAGCTGCCAAATAATCATGCAAAAATATATACAGAATTTCAACTAGAAGGTAATTACTTAACCAATCTGATGTGGTTGTTGAACTTTGAATGATACTGTAGCAATTATTAAACTGCTACAACACAAATCTGTCATAGAAATTCAATTTTCCTGTGTTGCGACTGAACTGATTTATTTATTTATTTATTTATTTTGGATCACATTGGAGAACGTAAAAAAGTGGAATTGGAAGGTGAAGTGGTAATTATATTACGGACCTATGGCATTGCAGTTACATTGCCAATAAGTCACAGAATTACCCAAATATTATGAATACATTATGTAACTGGGCCATTCTGGGTAAGCTTGCAATATTAAGAGGACGTAAAGACGATGTTGTGAATTGGTCAAACTCAAATCAACACAATCAGCACATAAAAACACAGAATCAACTTTCATCAAAATATGCCTACCCCCTCCAACACACATCCCAGTGGTCAGACACTGAATAATAACAGACACACATACAAGCAGACAGTCCAAGAAAATACTCACTGACATAAAAAAATAAAAAAAACACAAAAAATTGCCAAACAAAAAAGAAAAAGAAAAAGGGTTCCACACATCAATCCATTACATACACACTATTTAAACTGTCCCTCTTCACTATTCCTCCCTGGCAACCCTCTAAGAAGGCCAAATGAGTGCCCCACTTCTTGTCAAAGGCACCCAAGCGCCCAGCCATCTATGCATCATTTTTTCAAAGGCTGCAACTCTTCCCAATTCTGTGTACCACTCATGAAATGAGGGCGCACCAGCCGACTTCCATCCCCCAAGGATCACTTTCCTGCCGATCATCACACTGGTAAGGACCCAGTTTTTAATGTGTTTATTCCCTGCATTAACACCCGCCCCATCACCCAAAATACAAAGTCTGGGGCAGAGTGAAATCTGAGTGCTCAGGATCTCACAATCATAACTCTGAACCCTCGACCAAAACTCTTGAATCTTAATACCAAAAAATGTGGGCTATATCCCCATCCTCTGATTGGCATCGCCAGCAGGTGGGTGTGTCTTTAAGACCAAGCCTATGCAATCTAAAGGGATTCCAATAAAAACCTACAGAATCTTAAATTGAATGACGCACACCCTTGCATCCCTAGACATAGACTTGACATTTTTAAAAATCCTACCCCATTCTTCATTCTCAAGTACTAAATTCAAGTCTCTCTCCCATAACTTCTTAAGAGATCTCAAAACCCCGACCCCTAGACTCTGAATTAGCCAGGAATAATACGCTGAAGCCTCGTGACCCTTTCCAAAAGCCGCTAGTACCATCTCAAGAGTGTCTGCAGCTTTAGGGGGCTGCGTACTACACCCAAAGGTGGCACAAAGTAGATGGCGCAGCTGTAAGTACCTGAAGAATTGAGATCTGGGAATCCCAAAGCACTGTATAATATTTTCAAAGGATCTCTATGCTCCATTTCCATACAGGTCACCCAGCGTAGCAACTCCCTTCTCAATCCATTCTGTCCAGCAAAAGGGGGACTTGTTAATACACAATTTATGGTTTAACCAAATACTTGCGGCAACGTTCAGGTAAATGTCCGAATTGAGCACGTGGGCAACTTTTGTCCACACTAACTGCATGTGTGAGATAACGGGATGTGTCTTTACTTCTCCAGGCAGCTCGGTAGAAAGACATTGCAATGGCAAGATAGAGGCAAGGACCTCCTGTTGAATAAAGAGACAGGGAGGAGCTCTTTCATGCAGAAGCGACCAATGCGCCAAATGTCTGAGACCAAAAGCATAATAGTAAAACAAAATCTTGGGCAGACCCAACCCACCTTTGTCAACTGGCCTGTGTAACTTCTTAGAATGCATTCAAGGACGTTTACCATTCCAGATAAAGGATTTAGCTATACTATCAAATTGTTTAAAATAAAAGAGGGGAACTTCAATGGGGAGAGACTGTAATAGGTAGTTAAATTTTGGAATACAATTCATTTTTATAACATTAACCTTCCCAATCATAGATAAATGTAATGAGGCCCACCTGCCCACATCGCTCGAAAAACGTTTTATTAAAGGGTCAAAATGAACTCTGACTAAATCACATAAATTTGCTGGGAATAAAATACCCAAATACTTAATGCCCTGTTTGGGCCATTGAAAGACGCCTGGCTGAAAAGCCGTTAATGGGCAGTACGCTGTCAGAGCCAAAGCTTCAGATTTAGACCAATTAACTCTGTATACCGAAAATTTAGAAACTTCTGATAATTCTGTGGAGGCAAGGCATAGATCTAGTAGGGTCAGAGATGAATAATAAAATATAATCTGCATAAAGCAAAAGCTTATGCGCCATACCTCCTGCCACCACCCCTGGAAAATCATCCTCCTTTCTTATTGCTGCTGCTAATGGTTCCAGGGCAAGAGAGAAGAATAATGGGGAAAGAGGGCAACCCTGTCAGGTGCCCCTGTCCAGAGTAAAATAATCTGAAATTAATCCATTTGTTTGTACCACCACTACAGGGTGTCTATAAAGTAGCTTAATCCATCCAATAAAAGTATTTCCGAACCCATATATTTCCAAAATCTTAAAAAGATAATCCCATTCTACCATATTAATTGCCTTTTCGCCGTCAAGTGAAATGGCAGCGACCGGAGTCTGATCATTCGCCACTGACCACATGATATTGATGAAACACCTAATGTTATCAGAAGAGCTGCGGCCCCGAATAAATTCCAGCTGATCTATATGTCTAAGAGATGTCATAACTTTACTTAATCGGTACATCTAGCTGGATCAGGGAAATTGGACGGTAACTTTTACACTCACTTGGATCTTTGTCCTTTTTAAGAATCAGACTGATCCGGGCTTGTGTCATGGTTGGGGGAAGGTTTCCATTCTTTAATGATTCCGTATCAACTTCTAACAAAAGTGGAGCCAATTCTGCAGCATAAGATCTAAGAAATTCAGTGGCAAAACCATCTGGCCCCGGAGCCTTGCCTGTAGGTAAGGCCTTAATTACCTCGTCAAGCTCCTCCAAGTTTATCTCAGAATCAAGAGAATTTTTTTGCTTAGTTGTCAATTTAGGGAGTTCTAATGGTTCCACAAATTTTCTAATATCTTCATCAGTAGACGAAGATGTGGAACTATAAAGATCAAGACAGAACTCTTTAAAGTATTATTAATATCACTGGCCGAGGTAAATATTTCTCCACCAGCAGATTTCACTGAGGGAAAGGTAGAAAAAGACTCTCTCTGTTTTATCTATCTAGCCAAATGTTTTCCTGCTTTGTCCCACGACTCAAAGTATGACTGTCTTGCCCTGAATAAGCAAAACTCCACCTTTTGGACAAAATAGTTTTATATCTGTATTTCAATCGGGTCAATTCTTTAAGGCCATCAGACGACATTCGGTGCTTCAGCGCTGCCTTGGCACTTTTAATATTTCCTTCCAACTCCACGAGTTCTCATGCTTTGGATTTTTTGATGAAATCCAACCCCTAAGAACCGCCTTAAGTGCCTCCCAAGCCACGCCCACACAGGATACTGAGGACCAGTTGGTCTCCATATAAACATTGATTTCAGCTTTAACATTTGTTGAAAATCAGGATTTTTGCAAAAGGGATACATTAAAGCAACAACTATATGATTTCTTTTTCTCCATATATGGCAACACCTCTAAGCTCACCAGGGCATGACCTGAGACTAAAATGTTTCCAATTGAGCAATCAGCAACAGATGAAATGAGGGATTTAGATATATATAAAAAAATCTATTCTAGAATAAATCTTATGGACTGATGAAAAAAATTTATAGTCCCTCTCAGATGTTCAACAATACAAACAGAAAAAAGAAAAACAGCGCCAACCGGCATTGATCCCTCTAAACTCAAAGAGTCCATGCATGCCTATGAGAGTCCCCGCGACAACTTTGCTGTCAGATTGCTCAAGCCCAGTGCTTCTATACAAATTTTGTGAGGCAAAATTACATAACAGACGAAAATCTATAAAACAAACTCCAGCCAATAGAAGACATAAGCACAAAGAACAAGCAGATTCATCCACAACTGTCCGGAAGGAATGTTCCTCTACAAAACGAACTCCAGCTGCTAGGCGGAACCAGCACAAAAACAAACAAAACAGGCGTCCCGGTTCCTCGGACGGTCAATTGTATATTTAACGAGTCAAGCTGACTCAGAGGCCACATAAGAAACACACCATGATTTCCTTAGTCCATCAACTCTATAAAAGGCATCGCTTGTTGTAGGCATGTAGATATTTTGTGGTCATCCTTATCACTGGCCGGGAACTTCAGTGTTAATGCGATCTTCTTTCAATGCCAAAGTTTCTCGAAGGAGTGTCACACCACAAAACAAACTCCAGCCGCTAGGTGGGACCAACACAAAAAGAAACAAAAATGGCATCCAGCTTCCTTAGACAGTCGAGTCTATGTACAGCAAGTCAATCCACTCACATGAGAAACACCAAATGGCTTACTCACTCCAATGTTTTAATGAAGGACAGTGCTTGCTTGGGGCATAAAAATACTTTGTGGCCATCCTTAGTATCTATTCTCAGTTTGGCCACAAAAGCGATCTTCAGTTGATGTAAGAGCTTCTTGCATTCCTTGAATCGATCACGTTTCTCTCTTGTCGAACCCGCAAAGTCTGGGAACAAGAAAATGTTGTGATTCTTCCCAGAAAGCTTTCCTTTGCTCCTCGCCTTGCGTAACACAAGATCTTTATCGGATGATCTCAGGAATTTGGCCAGGATTGATCGGGGTCTGTCTCCCTCAGCCGATCTGCAAGCCGGGACTCTGTGAGCTTGCTTGATTTTCAGCTTATGGCCTGTTATTTCGAGCAGACTCGGGAAGAGCTCATTTAGGAATTTCACCATATCGCTGCCCTCCTCATGCTCAGGAATTCCAACAATTCAGATATTATTGCTGTGGCTCCTATTCTCAAGATCTTCAAGCTTTTCAAGAACATGTTCCAAATCAACTTTGGTCGCTGGCGGATTATCAGATAATTCCCTCTCCGATAACTCCAGATAATCGATCCACTTCTCAACATCTTCCACTCTTGTAACCAACTCAGAGAATATTGTTTCCATCGCCATAATCAATAGACGTATTACAGTGAGATCTTCTAAGTCAGCAACAACTTTCGTCAGCATCACAAACATGTTGGACAGTTGATGCTGAATTTCTCCCGCTGCACCATTCAAATCAAGTCCCCGGTCTGCAGCCCCGTCAGTGGTTTCAGCTTGAGCACGTAAGTGTCTTTTAATATCCCAGAGGCCGAGTATTTTGAAGTTTTTGACATATTGACTTCAAAGAGCAAATACAGGTGCATCTCAATAAATTAGAATGTCGTGGAAAAGTTCATTTATTTCAGTAATTCAACTCAAATTGTGAAACTCGTGTATTAAATAAATTCAGTGCACACAGACTGAAGTAGTTTAAGTCTTTGGTTCTTTTAATTGTGATGATTTTGGCTCACATTTAACAAAAACCCACCAATTCACTATCTCAAAAAATTAGAATACATCATAAGACCAATAAAAAAAAACATTTTTAGTGAATTGTTGGCCTTCTGGAAAGTATGTTCATTTACTGTATATGTACTAAATACTTGGTAGGGGCTCCTTTTGCTTTAATTACTGCCTCAATTCGGCGTGGCATGGAGGTGATCAGTTTGTGGCACTGCTGAGGTGGTATGGAAGCCCAGGTTTCTTTGACAGTGGCTTTCAGCTCATCTGCTTTTTTTGGTCTCTTGTTTCTCATTTTCCTCTTGACAATACCCCATAGATTCTCTATGGGGTTCAGGTCTGGTGAGTTTGCTGGCCAGTCAAGCACACCAACACCATGGTCATTTAACCAACTTTTGGTGCTTTTGGCAGTGTGGGCAAGTGCCAAATCCTGCTGGAAAATGAAATCAGCATCTTTAAAAAGCTGGTCAGCAGAAGGAAGCATGACGTGCTCCAAAATTTCTTGGTAAACGGGTGCAGTGACTTTGGTTTTCAAAAAACACAATGGACCAACACCAGCAGATGACATTGCACCCCAAATCATCACAGACTGTGGAAACTTAACACTGGACTTCAAGCAACTTGGGCTATGAGCTTCTCCACCCTTCCTCCAGACTCTAGGACCTTGGTTTCCAAATGAAATACAAAACTTGCTCTCATCTGAAAAGAGGACTTTGGAACACTGGGCAACAGTCCAGTTCTTCTTCTCCTTAGCCCAGGTAAGACGCCTCTGACGTTGTCTGAGGTTCAGGAGTGGCTTAACAAGAGGAATACAACAACTGTAGCCAAATTCCTTGACACGTCTGTGTGTGGTGGCTCTTGATGCCTTGACCCCAGCCTCAGTCCATTCCTTGTGAAGTTCAACCAAATTCTTGAATCGATTTTGTTTGACAATCATAAGGCTGCGGTTCTCTCGGTTGGTTGCGCATCTTTTTCTTCCACACTTTTTCCTTCCACTCAACTTTCTGTTAACATGCTTGGATACAGCACTCTGTGAACAGCCAGCTTCTTTGGCAATGAATGTTTGTGGCTTACCCTCCTTGTGAAGGGTGTCAATGATTGTCTTCTGGACAACTGTCAGATCAGCAGTCTTCCCCATGATTGTGTAGCCTAGTGAACCAAACTGAGAGACCATTTTGAAGGCTCAGGAAACCTTTGCAGGTGTTTTGAGTTGATTAGCTGATTGGCATGTCACCATATTCTAATTTTTTGAGATAGTGAATTGGTGGGTTTTTGTTAAATGTGAGCCAAAATCATCACAATTAAAAGAACCAAAGACTTAAACTACTTCAGTCTGTGTGCACTGAATTTATTTAATACACGAGTTTCACAATTTGAGTTGAATTACTGAAATAAATGAACTTTTCCACGACATTCTAATTTATTGAGATGCACCTGTATGTAGCAGGGTGTATCAAATCTCACCGGATTATAACACAAAAATCATTAAAAACCAGTAAAGTGCGCAGAGCTCGCCGATCACACGTCTGCTCCTCGCATGGCGTCACGTGACTGAACTGCTTTAAACTGTTTATGAAAAGTTTAATATACAATACTGTGTAAAAGTTTTAGGATTTCTGGAAAATGCTGTAAAGTGTGGTGTTTTCAAAAATAATGTAATAATTAGCTTTTATTTATCAATTAACTTCATACAAAGTGCAGTAAACAAAAAAAAATCTAAATCAATATTTGGTGTAACCATCCTTTGCCTTTAAAAATCACACAAATTCTCCTAGGTACACTTGCACAAAGTTTTTCAACAGTGTTGGCAAGTAGGCTGTTCCAAGATTAATGAACAACTTGACACAGTTCTTCTATGGATTTTGGTTGCCTTGATTGCTTCATATAATCCCAGATTTATAGTATGGTTTATTGTTCTTCTTCTATTCAATTCTAAAGATGTTAAAAAGCTAAAATTGATATTTCTGACACAATAAATTAAAAGATAGAAAATAACCATTTTAAGACAAATGTTTTTGTGAACCATCTAATGTGCCTGAGACTTTTGCATAGTGCTGTAAATGTAAACAATGATAGAAACATATTTATTATTGGGAAGAAAACAGAAATATTCATCAGAAAATGGGGGTATATATGAATATGTTTTACAGACAAAACTTCGGAAGCTCAGAAGAGATCCAGGAGAAGGAAAAGTTGTCTGGCCAAGAAACTGTGAATAAAGGCTCTAGAGCAGGGGTCAGGAACTTATGGCTCGCAAGCCACAAGTGGCTCTGTGCCGCAGGGTCTCACCATTCACCAACACATGAATGTTTAAAACTTTCTAGAGATAATTTTCCAACAGAAATTGTGGGTGCAATTGCAAAGCTTGAAGTCAGTGACAGTTTTGATTTCCTTTCTTCCGAATTTGTCGTACACCCTACTCCTGGTGAACAAGGTTTGAAATGAACACCCGCCAAATGCGGATTTTTCACGCGGAGTATTTTGCTGATGTACCAGCCACTGTTGAGGGCAACCTGTAAGACTTCTCGAAGTGATATATTGCAAGAAATTATACACAAAGATGCGTGTTTGATGAAACGTGATTATATTTTGAAGAACAGACTAAAGAAAAGCTGTCAATGTGCGTCTGATTTTATATGTGCGCAGTGAGCTCTGCTGTTCACGAGTGCAATGAAAGCACTTCTCCAAGACACGCACATGCATAGAGTTCTGGGCCTCGTTTCCCAATAACTATTGATTTTAGCTGTTAAGAGCATTTTCTACGAGCGATTTTATGAACGTTCGTTATTTTTAATGTGCACCCAAGGTGTGATATAGCACCCGCCAATGTGACAAGGCTCAATCCAGTTCGCGAGCTCTTCGTCCAAATGTATTTCATGCACGAGTAATTTTGCTCATCTACCCTCAACAGGTGGGTGACCTGTAAGACATCTCGGAGTGACACATGACAAGAAATGCTGTTAGTCAAAAAGATGCGCTTGAAGAAACACACTTTATTATATTTTTAAGAACAGACAAAGGAAAGCCGTCATTGCTCGTGTCTGATTCGCTGTTTGTTCAGAGGAGTGCAGCACGAGTCTGTCATGTGAACAAACGTATGTAAATTGTTATCACTTCTTTTTCTCTGTTGCATTCAACTGAAAACTGTTTGCAAGAATAATATAGTCTATGAGAATGCTGCAAATGATCTCCGATCATCTCGTGAGGTACTGTGAGTTTCGCTTTATTTCCACGGAGCAGTTCACTCTTACACATTGTGAACGCAACTCTGCAGGTTCAGTAATATATACAGGTATCTTTGTATTAATGAAACAAAGACGAAAGTGAATAAATCATAAAGTAATAGGTTCACCTTGAACCTAAAATTGAGTTCTATTTTATTTTCTTTAGGCAGCATTAACTGTATTACCAAAACGCAATACAAACACATTCGATAACAACACAAATTTGGCATAATTTTTTGGGAACACAAGGGAATGTATTAGGCTTATTTATTATGATGATTATTATAATTATCTTTACATTTATAATTGTCTTTAGTTCTTAATTTGTAGGGCTATTAGTAATTTTTCACCTGCTGTGATGCCATGTACAGTATTCAATGATATGCTTAGAATATGAAAACATGAGGCAGTGAAAATGCATGTTAGATCCAGTGTTCACAAGACCTCTCTCTCCATCAGAAATATCCATATATCAGAGTTCTGTCTGATATCCAAAACCAGTCAACATCAACAGCTTATGTTAACTGACTCTCCTACGAGCCCAAGAGTCAGCAGGGTAATACAGAAGAAAGCAGGAGACGAAGTGATGGTAAAAATGACCAGAGTTTATTGAATAATCTTAATGGTGTCTTTCTCAATGCTCAGTCTGAATTTGTCTTAAGAGCACTAACTCAACAAGTGTTACTATACCATGCAAAGTCAATGGACAATTACTTCTTCACAACATCGTCCCATGACATTGAAGACCTTTAAATTGAAACTCTTTATCTCTAACCAGTGAGACAATATAGCACACAACATAAAATTAAGGAATTTGACAAATAACAATATGATAAATGAGTAATAAATGATTATATAAAAATGATATATGTATGAATAATAAAATAATAGAAAAAATAGAAAGAAATGAATTAAGACTTTGTTTGTATGTATGTACAGTATGTTTGCTCTCTTTAAGTAACTCACAAGCACACAGACTCAAAAACACATGTTGCCTTTGAAAAATGAAAACAGAAATTTAGATCCTTCTGTCATGGAATGTATGTAAGCTTCTTTTAAACTTATCAGAGAAAGTCATGATAGACAGGTGGTAGCTTTTATATATATATATATATATATATATATATATATATATATATATATATATATATATATATATATATATATATATAGTTATCAGTTCATCACTCAGAATGACTTAGAATAGCCTACAACATCTTTCTCTGAATGCTTATTGAGGGAAGTACAGCAGGATGCATGGAAAATGGTTGAGTATTGTTTTAGGTATAAAACATCTACATCTAATGCCTGTATTGTCCATTTATAGTCTTTAAGCAGCTTGGAGCTTACCTAGTTAAAAAGCTAAATTCAAGACGTTGAGGTCACGTCAGGTCGTCACGTGTGTCACCCGCCATTCAAGACTCTCAAAACACAAGACATTCTGTTTGGTCGGTCGGTTGATCGGACGCTTGGTTTTGGCACGGAGTTCCCGCCATAATCATGAGCCGCTCAAAGCGCGACACACATCAGGTTTAGCTGCGCTGCAGTAGAGGGTTGCGTTAATAAACGCATATGCGTTGCGTTGGTCATGCTGTGCGGTTGAGCTTTCGGAACAACAGTATACATGCCTGGTGTAAATAAATAGTTACCGCTGAGATTATCAAGATGGCATACACGGTCCTTAACGTCCCACACACGCAAGACGGTGACTCTAAAACAACATAATGAAAGGTGCACTCAGTCATTGTTTTCCTCATTACAAATTTGTACTCAACAGTAATTTTGAAATATATGTATAAAATCGATTACTCGCATGTGATAAAGACTCCATTTTAGTAATCTTATAAAAGTTGTTTTATTCTGCATGGACAGGGTCTGTCTGTCTCTGTCTGTCTTTTATTTTCTTTTTGGAGGAGGTTTGGCACAGGGATTAACAAGGGAAAATAAAAATGTCACTTCATGTCAAAATTGTTGCAGACCTCTGCTGTCCCTGCTGAAAAGACAAGCTAAAACCAGCCTAAGCTGGTTGGCTGGTTTTAGCTGGTCGCCCAGCCAAGCCATGCTGGTCAGTTGGTGTCTGAGCTAGCTTCCCAGCTTAAACCAGCTTGGCCTGGCTGGGAGACTAGCTAAGACCAGTCTGACCAGCTAAGAACAGCCTGACCAACTAAGACCACCCTGATCAGCTAAGACCAGCCTGAACAGTTAAAAAAAAAAAGAGAAAATAGGTGTGCTGCACAGGTGTCATATAGCCACTGGTGTTCATTGGAAAAAGAGGTAGCAAAATGCTTGAAAAAATAAATAAAATAAAAATCAAAGGCACTCATTTATTTAGCTGGGATGAATGTTTTTGACATATAGTTTTGAGCTAAAAATAAAAATCTCAAAAGAGTACAACTGTGTACACATAATAGTATTTGCTATTCCGTAACATGACAGAATTGATTAAGGGTCTAAATACTTTTGCAAGGCACTGCAATAAAATCAGATTAGGGCTTTTGCATATCCATTATAACTTGTCTCCTGGAGTTCTGCATCGTGGGAAAAGCTAGCTGCTACTTTGTCCAGGGTTCAATCGTGATCTTTGTGTCACCAAATAAAAATCCCCTTATGAACCCCAATAAACCTCCTACTGCATAGAACATTAAGAGTATTTGTTCTTTTGGAAAAGTAAATAGTTAAGTAAATGATTTTTACACTAATAGACAGGTATAATATGACAAGCAATGTTTCACAAATAAAATAAGCACAATTTATTAAGACAACACATTTACAATTGAAATGCACCAATATACATATTTCAGATTAAAATTCAGTTTATGACTTTCACGAGTTTCCCAAAATGTTCAGAACACTCTCAAGTGTGCTGACAGAGCCAACATTACACTACTATTACACCATCATTAGGGGTCTACCATAGACACATAGGCTGTGTGATATATAACAACACTGAAATAATACATTATTTTATGAAAAAACATTTCAAAATGAAAGATGGCTAAGGGGCCCTTCCTGTTATTTGCTGACTTCCTCGCACATTTTATGCCTGAGATTTGGCCTCATTTAAATATAGTCAGTCAAGGCACATTTTTGTTTTTCTCGGTGTTCCAAATTTCCACCAGCTTTCCTACATATCCCAAGCCAGATGCACAAGTAAGAGTAATTTAAGCATTAGTTTAGTTGCAGTCAAGTTAAAGCTGATGTTTGTCATTTTTTCTGTTACACTTTCTCCCATCACTGCTACTGTGCTTAAAGTGGCTCTGTAGCACTATTAAAAGATTGCTCTCTTTGTTTGAGTTTCATGACCAGGCCGACACAGAAACAATAGGCTAGTTTGAGATGCCAAACTCCTCGTATTGAAAGTAGATGAGAGCAGGTGGCTGCAGTCAGGGAGGAGTGAAATAAGTTCTGTCAAGTCGGACAGTTCTCACTTCTCGTAGTGGATCAGTGATTCACGTTCATGTGCTTTGTTGCTTAATCTTACTAGCTATCTGTTTGGTCGACGGGTGAGTGTTTGCGATATTAGTTTGAAAACTTTTATAACTTTGCAATTGTGTGTGGTGCTGCTAGTGGTGCAGAAATTATACACTTCACATTTAAGGAACAAAGAAAAGTTTCCCAACCACAAATTAAATAAGCACATCTGTCATGCAAATTATGTACAGTGTTGAGACGATCATAGCATTGATAAAAGGCCAGGGAAAGCTATTACAGAGTTAAGATTACTTATGTAAATCCTGTATGGTATTACAATTTAAATAAAACGAAAGTCATGCAGATCAGAAGACAAACCCATAGTGAGATCAAAACTACATCTACTTTGTTCTTTTGTCACATATTTATTTAACTAGTAAACAACATGGTAAAAGGGTTTCTCTTACTTTTACCCAAATATTATAAATGATTGGCATATGCTGTCATGTTAGTTATCATGTCTATGCAGGATATCCAAAACAATCAATGCTTGGTGTTATATAAGGCTTGCAGTAAAAAAAAATCGATTAAGTACCAAAAGCCATTGACTGTGAGACCCAAAGCCTTTCTTTCCCATACACATCTCACCTCCTTCATGAGGCCAAGAATCTCATATGCATAAAAGGTGTCAAAGATTTGTCACACAAATAAGAATTTGCCAACATCACTTGCAGATTATCATAATTTCACAGCATTTCAGTAGCAGGCATTGTGATAGAGCACTTAAGCACATTTAACAGCACTTTCCAAAATGCTGTACATAAAGAGCACATTGAAACATCCTTAAAATAAATGTAAGGATGTGGGTATGGCCAGAGAATCGTGATCTGATGACATCTACAGGCATTCTGGCAGAGTTCAGAAGCTCATGAGGAGGTCACGCTCCTGCACACTGGTGAGGAAAGACTTCCCAAAAACAAAGGAATGAAGGCCTGCCCGCAGCTTCTCTGCCATCGCCATGATGATGTTCAAGTCCCCCTCCACCGTCAAATCCAAATCAGTTTTTAGATTGCGTAGAGATCTGAAAGGTTTCTTCCCCTTCTGCCTGTAATCAAAAATAATGCTGTGATAAGTACATAAAAAACCTAATCATGCCCTGCAATGATGAACATTGATCATAAACTGTGTTCAGAAGCTTGAAACCCCTCAAACTAATTTACAGTATATTGTTACTCTTTTATTTATGTTTTTGAATTTTGGCCAGACTTCATGCGATGGCAGTTTCTCAGATCTGACAAAAAGTACATATACTGTATATGAATACACAAATATACACAATGTTAAAACCACCCGCCTAATATTGTGTAGGTCCCCCTCGTGCTGCCAAAACAGTGCCAACCCACATCTCAGAATAGCATTCTGAGACGCTCTTCTTCTCACCACAATTGTACAGAGCGTTATCTGAGTTACCGTAGACTTTGTCAGTTCGAACCAGTCTGGCCATTCTCTGTTGACCTCTCTCATCAACAAGGCGTTTCCGTCCACAGAACTGCCCCTCACTGGATTTCTGTAACTGCTGATCTCCTGGGATTTTCACACACAACAGTCTCTAGAATTTACTCAGAATGGTGCCAAAAACAAAAAACATCCAGTGAGCGGCAGTTCTGTGGATGGAAATGCCTTGTTGATGAAAGAGGTCAGCAGAGAATGGCCAGACAGGTTCGAACGGACAAAGTCTATGGTAACTGAGATAACCGCTCTGTAGAAGAAATGCAGAATGCTATTCTGAGATGTGGGTTGGTGCCGTTTTGGCAGCACAAGGGGGACCTACACAATATTAGGCAGGTGGTTTTAATGTTGTGGCTGGTCAGTGTATACTATCAATGAAAATACCATAAGAAAATACACTCACAGAGCCCTTTATTAGGAACACCTGTACACCTACTTGTTCATGCAATTATCTAATCAGCCAATCGTGTGGCAGCACTGCAGTGCATAGAATAATTCAGATACAGGTCAGGAGCTTCAGTTAATGTTCACATCAACCATCAGAATGGGTAAACATGTGATCTCAGTGATTTGGACTCTGGCATGATTGTTGGTGCCAGATGGGCTGGTTTGAGTATTTCTGTAACTGCTGATCTTCTGGGATTTTCACGCACAACAGTCTCTAGAATTTCCTCGGAATGGTGCCAAAAACAAAAAACATCCGGTGAGTGGCAGTTCTGTGGATGGAAATGTCTTGTTGATGAGAGAGGTCAGCAGAGAATGGCCAGACTGGCTAACTCAGATAACCCCTCTTTGCAATTGTAGTGAGCAGAATAGCATCTCAGAATGCACAACACATCGAACCTTGAGGCAGATGGGCTACAACAGCAGAAGACCACGTTGGGCACTTTATTAGGACCATAAAGTTCCTAATACAGTGCTCGGTGAGTGTATATACCATATAATACAATCATACATCATAATATACTATTTGTTCTCAATAATACTGAAAATTGCTGTCATTCAGTACATAATTGATTTATAATTGATTGATAATAGATAATTGATACTTAATTTCAATGTACAAATGGACAGAGAATGCTAACTAATCAGTTTTTATAGTGATTTATACCACAGCTTTATTGAATCTGTGTTTCTGAAAAATGTTCCAAGAGGTTTGTGTACAGCTATGAAGTAGTTCCAGGATGACTGCATTGCAGTTCGATATCGCTTCGCCACGTTCTTTCCAATTTGTTAGTAACAACATTACGACCGCAGGGTGTTCATTCATTTTCACTGATTCAACGGTCCGTCGTTAATTATAACACCCGTACTCGTTAATGCAATGTTTAAAACAGAATATAAAGCAAGCATTACAACTGGGTCTTTCCATATAGCACAGAGCAATATCATACATATCCAATATCTGTTTATTATGTGTCTATCTACAGTATATTGTATATTCAATCTGTAAAATGTGTACATGTTCATGGAATGTACTATATGTGAAGTGTATGGTAAAATGTATCTGTGGCAGTGCTAGATCAGTAATAAGTTGCTGTACATACGTCTCATCCTCAATATATCTGAGCAGTGTCAGGGCCTTTCTGTGCAGCAGGAGAAGGAAGTGGGACAAGTACACACTCCGCAGAGACAGACCTGGTTTCAACAGAAACACCTACGGAAAGACACAAATACAAACATGTTATTAAGGACACAGTAGAAGAAATTGTTATAAAGCTTGGGAGATTCAGAGAATTTGAAAGAGGAGTAGTGCAGGCTTACCTCATCTATGAAGGACTTTACAAGTGTATCTTTGTGCATCACGTCCTGAAATATGTTCCTAAGAAAACCAAGAAAGATTAGTAAGTGGTAAAAAAAAAAAAAAAAAAAAAAAAAAAAGTCCTCTCACATAATTTTTACAGACCTTTATAGGTGGTTTAAATTCTGAAAAAGATGTAAAAGTTGACTACTTTGGCATGTCAAGGGGACTACGTTGTTTTCGTTTGTGTACAAAACACATTGAGCAAAGGATATGGCTAGTGCCCTCAAAGAAAACGTAAAATTTCTCTGTTCCACTTTTCAGCAACTCTGTGATCTTTAAATGGAAAAATATGCCCGCTGAGTGTCATGACAACAGCAAAGTGGCTCTGAGGTGGCCTTTCATTTACATAGAACTAAATTAAAAAAATCAGGCACTAACAAGCATTGCTATTTCCACCTGGAACTGCAGCTCTAGTTTTAACTCAAATCAGTAGTGCTTGTCTGTTTATTAACTGTATTTATGTGGCAAGTAGCCATGTAATAATAGGGATAATGTACAATCAGCTGGTGCTTATCGCAAAATAAACCCCTTCAGGCTGATACAAAAGCCTTCCACTTCACATCAGGGTGTATTTTGCAATAATGACTGCCTGACTGTACATCATCCAGGACACTTCTCGAAAAGAGTAGGGGTGTAACCCCGGTGTCCTGGCCAAATTCCCCCACTGGCCCTTATCAATCATGGCTTCCTAATAATCTCAATCCATTAATTGGCTGTATCACTCTACTCTCCACCAATAGCTGGTGTGTGGTGAGCGTACTGGCGCACTATGGCTGTTGTTGCATCATCCAGGTGGATGCTGCACACTGGTGGTGGTTGAGGAGAGTCCCTTGTTCACTGTGTAAAGCGCTTTGAGTGTAGTGTCAGAAAAGCGCTACATACATGTAACGTTCTTTCATTCATTCATTCATCCCTTACATATTTTTAGAAAAAGCATTGTCTAATGGGCTAAAAGGCCATAAGAGCTTGCTGTACTATCAAAAAGAAAGCAGACAATCATAATACATTGACTAAGATTTTGAGGTAAAAGGTCATACAAGTCAGGGGTGTAGGAATCCTGGGCGTTAATGAGGTTGTCTGGACTGATGTCATCCTCGCTGGCGGCCCTCCAGAGGGCACTGAGCTCAGCCCGCATGTAACACCGCTGATGATATGTGTGCTCATGGCAGGGGGGCATCTGCTTCACCGTGTTAATGTCCACATCGATGTGAGTGGTGGGATACGGGGAGTAGAGCACCTGCCGATAAGGCAACATAAAGCTCCCTGTGGAGTCCTGGGAATAAGAAGAAAAGGACATTTCTAAATCTCCCATCCAGTAAGGAAAATCCCCTGCAGCCATATTCGACCATGGGCACTTTGATGATTATGGACCAAATATTTTATTACCAGGCAGAAAATTCTTTGCAAATGAGCAGTTACATAAGCTTTCTACAGAGGGACGTTGTAGTTACCTTGAGGAGGCCCTGAACAAAGAGGCCTGTGTCATATTTAAACGAGCTGTCAGGGTGACACAGTCGAGAGCACTTTCTCTCCGCAGGAGTGAGGAAGAGACACAGCGTGAGCACGATCTAGTAAAGGAAACATTGTAATTCAACGTATATTTCTGCTCATAAGTGTACATACCTCTTGTAGAATCTGCTTTTTTTTTTAAAGAGGGATCATGAAATGTCACTGTTCTGATGTAGCTATTACATATAATTCTGTTACATAAGAGATATTTCTATATAGCTGTACTCCAAAAGACAAATAACTGCATTTACACAAGTTATTCTTGATTCCTATTAATATCATGTTTTGCTTCCTTAAGCATCAATAACTGTTTATAGCCTTTTGTGATGATTGTGCATGAGTCATTGGCTTGTCCTGGGCAGTAAAGCTGCCCACTGTTCTTAACAAAAAGCCTTTAGGTACTGTATGTTCTTTGGTTTCCTTGCATGATCTGCAGTTTTGAGTTCTCCCCTACAGTGGCTCAGTGATATTCAAATCCAGCTTTGCCAATAAATAAGATAATTTATGAAATTTCAGTGTATCATTATTTATATATAATGGAATACTTTTTCTAAAACAGCTTCGTCTAGGGTAGGGGTTTTTAAACTGGGATCTGGGGGTCCCCAGAGGGTCGCAAGGGGGTCTATGAAAACAACCATAGTTTTTAACAGTAAGAAATAAAAACAAATATCCACCTTTTTCCTGACTTCTCCATGGGCGGCGCCATTACGGTGAGAGACTTCCTCTCGGATGCTCCAGACTTCCGCTTAGTTGTTATTATCAGCTAGACTAACGTTACTGGTGATGGCGAGCAGCGGAGGCTCTGGATGAATATGCGCTGTTATAGGATGTTATAACAAAAAGTGGCTTAAAAACTACTGTAAAATGAATGTCACAACAATAAGCCCCCACAAAAGCTGCCAATGCTGAAACATTTCGAGTCAAACCAGATGTAATAACACACACACAAAACCCCAAAATAAATAAATAATAAACATACATAATTAAACTAAACTATACTCTCCACATCACCTCCCCGAGAGTCCCCCCCAAAAAACTAAATAATTGCCCCATTTTTTAACAAATAAGTCCCTAAACCCCAGCCTTCTACTTACCACTTCCTCAAATGCAGCCACCCTCCCCATTTCCACACACCACTCAGAAAAAGAGGGTGCTCCATTCGACTTTCAGCCCCTTCAAATTATTTGCCTGCCGATCATGAGACTGGTCAAAACCCAATTTTTAATGTGATTATCCCCCAAATTTATGACCACCCCATCACCCAAAATACAGAGTCTGGGACTATGTAAAATTTTGATGCTCAAAACATCACACATACAACTCTGAACTTTCAACCAAAATTCTTGAATCTTAGCACACCCCAAAAAAACATGGATTGTGTCTCCATCTTCTGATTGGCATCGCCAGCAGGTAGGTGTGTCTTTAAGACCGAGCCTATCTAATCTAGAGGGGGTCCAATAGAATCTATGTAAAATCTTAAATTGCATAAGGCGAACTTATGCATCTCTAGATGCAGACTTGACATTTTTTTAGAATCTTAGCCCACACTTCCTCCTCCAACACCAACTTTAAATCTTTCTCCCATAAAGCCACAGCTCCGTCCCCCAGACTCTGAATTAACAGGGAGTAATACACTGATGCCTCATGACCTTTTCCAAAAGCAGTAATCACCTCTCCCAAAGTATCTGCTCACTCCAGATCTCAACACTCCACTCTCCTATAGGTCACCGAGTGAGAAAGACCCCCCTCAATCCATTCTGACAGCAGAAAAGCACCTTTCAATACATAATTTAGGGTTCAGCCATATGCTCGATGCAACATTTAAATAAATGTAATAAACGAATTAAACACTCTGGACACTTTTGTCCATACCGAGTGTAAATGCGGGATAACGGGGTGTGACTTAACTACTCCGGTTAGTTTAATAGAAAGGCTTTGTAATAGCAAAATAGGGGCAAGAACTTCCTGTTCAATACAAAACCAGGGAGGGGCTCGCTCAGGTGGAAGTGACCACAAAACTTTGGGTGATAATCACATAAAAAATTGGGTTCTGACCAGTCTCATGATCGGCAGGCAAATAATTTTAAGGGGTTGAAAGTCGAATGGAGCGCCCTCTTTTTCGGAGTGGTCTGAGACCGAATGCATAATAATAAAACAAAATCTTGGGTAGGCCTAGCCCACCTTTGTCAATTGGCCTATGTAACTTTTAAAAATGTAATCTGGGACATTTTCCATTCCAAATGAAGGACTTCGCTATACTATCAAATTGCTTGAAATAAGAGAGGGGGACATCTACAAGGAGAGATTGTAACAAGTAGTTACATTTTGGAATACAATTCATTTTAATTACATTAACCTTCCCAATCATAGATAAATGTAATGAAGCCCACCTGCCCACATCGCTCAAAAACTTTTTAATTAAAGGGTCAAAATTAACTCTAACTAAATCAGACAAATTTGCTGGAAATAAAATGCCCAAATACTTAATGCCCTGTTTGAGCCACTGGAAGGAGCCTGGCTGGAAAGCCGTTACTGGGCAGTACGCTGTCAGAGCCAAAGCTTCGGATTTAGACCAACTGACTCTGTATTCTGAGAACTTAGAAAAGGAATTAATAATTCTGTGGAGGCAAGGCATAGATCTAGTAGGGTCGGAGACAAATAACAAAATATCATCTGCGTAAAGCAAAAGCTTATGCGCCACACCTCCCGCTACCACCCCTGGAAAATCCCTTCTTATCGCGGCTGCTAATGGTTCCAGGACAAGACAGAACAATAATGGGGAAAGAGGGCAACCCTGCCGGGTGCCCCTATCCAGAGTTAAATAATCTGAAATTAATCTATTTGTTTGTACAGCTGCTACCGGGTGTCTATAAAGTAACTAAATCCATCCAATAAAAGTATTCCCGAATCCGTATATTTCCAAAACCTTAAAAAGATAATCCCATTCTACCATATCAAACGCCTTTTCAGCGTCAAGTGAGATGGCTGTGATTGGAGTCTGATCATTCGCCACTGACCACATGATATTGATGAAATGCCTAATATTATCAGAAGAGCTATGACCCCGAATAAACCCCACCTGATCTATATGTATAAGAGATGTCATAACTTTACTTAATCGGTTAGCCAGAATCTTTGACCATATTTTAATGTCTAGCTGGATCAGGGAAATTGGACGATAACTCTTACACTCACTTGGATCTTTGTCTTTTTTAAGAATCATACTGATCTGGGCTTGTGTCATGGTTGGCGGAAGGTTTCCATTCTTTAATGATTCCATATAAACTTCTAGCAAAAGTGGAGCCAGCTCTGAAGCATAAGATCTAAAAAACTTGGCAGCAAAGCCATCCAGTCCCGGATAATTACCTCGCTAAGCTCCTCCAAGGTTATCTCAGAATCAAGAGAATTTTTTGCTCCGTCGTCAGTTTAGGGAGTTCTAATGGTTCCACAAAATTTCTAATATCTTCATCAGTAGACAAGGACGTGGAACTATAGAGATAAAGATAGAATTCTTTAAAAGCATTATTAATATCACTGGCCGAGGTAAATATTTCACCACCAGCAGATTTCACTGAGGGAATGGTAAAAAGACAAAGACTCTCTCTGCTTTATAAATCTAGCCAAAAGCTTCCCTGCTTTGTCCCCTGACTCAAAGTATGATTGTCTTGCCCTGAATAGCCAAAACTCCACCTTCCGCAACACAATAGTATTATATCTGTATTTCAATCAGGTAAATTCTCTGAGGCCATCAAACGACATTCGGCGCTTCAGCTCTGCCTCGGCACTTTTAATATTTCCTTGCAACTCCACGAGTTCTCGTGCTTTGAATTTTTTGATGAATGAGGCATACTGTATGATCCGACCCATAAGAACCGCCTTAAGTTGATGTGCATGCCCCCCACCCCGAACTGATGTCACTTTGCTTAAATTAGTTCACATATACTATATAGTCTAGTCAAAAAAGAGTTAATAATGTTGACATATTATAAAGATGTATAATTTGTCAACATTATGAACAATTTTGAACAGCACACTATAAGGTAAATGTGAACTAATTTAAGCAAAGTAAAGTTAAACCCATGGGTGGGGTCAATGAGCATCAACAGGTTAAGTGCCTCCCAAGCCACGCCCACAGAGGATACTGAGGACCAGTTGGTCTCCATATAAACATTGATTTCAGCCTTTAACATTTGTTGGAAATCAGGATTTTGCAAAAGTGATACATTAAAGCGCCAACTATATGATTCTTTTCCTCTGTATGTGGCAACACCTCTAAACTCACAAGGGCGTGATCTGAGACTAAGATGTTTCCAATTGAGCAGTCAACAACAGATGAAATGAGGGATTTAGAAATCAAGAAGAAATCTATTCTAGAATAAATCTTATGGACTGATGAAAAAAATATATAGTCCCTCCCAGATGGGTTCAAAAGTCTCCAAATATCTGTAAGACCAAGATTATACACATCCTGTGAAACGTCAATGTTGCTCTAGGGGGCTTACACACTTTTGCTTCACTATGATCAAGGACTGAGTCCATCAAATGATTAAAGTCTCCTCCCATTATTATATCATGAGGGGTGCCAGCGGCTTGCAACATCCCTTCAAGATCTATAAAAATGCCCTGATCATCAGCGTTAGGTGTGTAAATTTTAGCCAAAATCAACCTTTGCCCCTGAATTTCTGCTAAAACAATAATGACTCTTCCTAATTTATCTTTAATCTGTTTGAGACATTTGAATTGTAGATGTTTATTTATCAATATAATGACTCCCCTGCTCTTACTTGAGCCAGCACTTAAGAAAACATGTCCACCCCATATCTTCCCAAATTTTTCAGCTTCCTGCGGGGATAGATGCGTTTCTTGAAGAAACAAAATTTCATATTTCTTACGCTTAAGAAAAGAAATAACTTTCCTTCTTTTTATGGGGTGCCCCAACCCATTCACATTCCACATGGAGAGAGACAATCCACTCATATTAACATTTGACATTTTGGTATATTAGAAAAAATTGATTGTGTGTCAAAAACAAGATTATAAAGACCAAATTCCCCATTAGTGCAACAATCAAACCCCGAAATTCCCCCCGAAAAAAACAAACAGATAAAAGAAAAACATGCGCATTAACCCCGTGCACAATAGCGCCAACTGGCATCCATCCCTCTAAACTCAAAAAGTCCATGTACGCCTACGAGAGTCCCTGCGACAACTCTGCTGTCGGATTGCTCAAGTCCGGTGCTTCTGTACAAATTTTGTGAGGCAAAATTACATAACAGAAAATACTTTAAAACAAACTCCAGCCAATAGGCAGAATAAACACTAATAAAGTGTACATTCATTCACAGAACTGTCTCGAAGGTGTCTTCCTCCACAAAACAAGCTCCAGTCTCTAGCCGTTCAGTTCTTCAGGCAGTCAAACGAGTGTTCAGTGAGCCGGCTGTTCCTGAGTGCAGCAGATGACTTAATCCTTCCAATATCCTGCAAAAAATATTCCACAAAACAATTGTCCCGAAGGAGTGTTATTCCACAAAACAAGCTCCAGCCGCAAGGCGGAACCAGCACAAAAAGAAACAAAACAGGCGTCCCGGTTCCTCGGACAGTCAAGTGTATATTTAACGAGTCAAGTTCACTTGGAGTCCACATAAGAAACACACTATGAATTCCTCAGTCCATCAACTTTATAAAAGACATCGCTTGTTGTGGGCATGTAGATATTTTGCGGCCATTCTTAGTATCCATTCTCAATCTGGCCGGGAACTTCAGTGTAAAAGCGAGTGTTATTCCACAAAGCAAATTTCAGCCGCTAGGCAGAACCAACACAAACAGAAACAAAAAATGGTGCCCAGCTTCTTCGGACAGCCAAATGTATGTACAGCGAGACACTTGTGGGCCACATGAGAAACACCAAATGGTTTACTCACCTATTGTTTCTATGAAGGACAGTGCTTGCTTGGGACATGTAAATACTTTGCGGCCATCCTTAGTATCTATTCTCAGTTTGGCCGGAAACATCAGTGCAAAAGCGATCTTCCGTTGATGTAAGAGTTTCTTGCACTCCTTGAATCAATCATGTTTCTCTCTTGTCGAATTTGCAAAGTCCGGGAACAAGAAAATGTTGTGATTCTTCCAAGAAAGCTTTCCTTTGCTCCTCGCGTAACACAAGATCTTTATCGGATGATCTCAGAAATTTGACCAGAATTGATCGGAGCCTGTCTCCCTCAGCGGATCTGCAAGCCGGGACTCTGTGAGCTCGCTCCATTTCCAGCTTGTGGCCTGTTATGTCGAGCAGACTCGGGAAGAGCTCGTCTAGGAATTTCACCATATCTCTGCCATCTTCATGCTCAGGAATTCAAAAGATTTGGACGTTATTTCGCCGGCTACAATTCTCAAGGTCTTCCAGTTTTTCCAAAATGCGTTCCACGTCTATCTTGGTCGCTAGTGGATTAGCAGCTAATTCCCTCTTCGATGACTCTAGATAATCGATCCATCTCTCGACCTCCGACAATCTTGTAACCAACTCGATTGACGTATTACAGTGAGAACTTCTAAGTCAGCAACAACTTTCGTCAGCATCACAGACATGCTCGCCAGTTGACGCTGGATTTCTCCTGCCGCACCGTTCAAACCGAGTCCCTGGTCTGTGGGCCTGTCAGAGGTTTCAGCTTGAGCACGTAAGTGTCTTTTAATATCTCCAGAGCCCGAGGATTTTGAATTCTTTGCCACGTTGACTTCAAAGAACAGATATGTAGCAGGGTGTATCGAATCTCACCGGATTATTACATAAAAATAATTCAAAACTAGCAAAGTGCGCAGAGCTCGCCGTTTACACGTCCGCTCTTCGCATGCCGTCATGTGACTCCCCCTTGTTGTTGTTTTTTTATTTATCATAATTTTAACATATATCATGTGTCGCACGAGTGTATGTGAATGAGGTACAGACAGAGTTGTTGTCGGCAGAGTGCGTGAGAAGTCGGCACTTGTTAATGCAGAAATAATGTTATAAATCAGAAGATTTTTTAAATGGAACCTATGTCTTCTTTTTCAAACCTTAATAAAGCATCCGATCAGATTTCTAGATTCCCTAAATGTCCATGTGGCAGTGGGGGCGTGGTCGAGCATCCGTCCGGAGAGAGAGAAAGTGGTAAGGGCGCTTGCACCTGAGCTAGATTATGTGTAACACCTGTCTCTAATTCTAGTGAGCATGGGGAGAGCAGCATATAAGCAGCCACGCCACCAGCAGAGAGAGAGAGAGAGAGAGAGAGAGAGAGAGAGAGAGAGAGTCTGGCACGAGGAAGGCCACGGTGCTTCTGAAGCTGCTACGTTTAAGCTGTTATGTTTGTGAAGCTGATGTGTTTAAGTTACTAGTGCCTGTGAAGCTAATGAGTTTAAGTCTATGTGCCTGTGAAGCTGACGAGTTTGTGAAGTTGTAAAGCATTGAAGTGGCCGATTAAAAGTCCTACCTGAGCCTGGAAAAACCTGCTTCCCTGTGTTCTCCTTTCCTTCTGTTTGTGAGCTGTTACACTGGTGCTGAAACCCGGGATCTTGAAGTACGCCCCATGGAGTCCTCCAAGTTGGCAGAGATCCTCAAATCCCTTGCTGGCTTACACCAGTCCCACCAACAATCCCTGCTTGAGCTCCGGCAAGATCAAGATCGCCAGTTCTTCGAGATCCTTCGGGCTCATGCAGAGGACTGGCATGTGATCCAGAGCCTTCTCAGCCAGAAGAGAGCCCCGGCCACCTCCCCGGACAACCACAGCCCCATACCCCTGCCCACGCTTCTGAAGATGGGGCCCGAGGATGACCCTGAAGCCTTCCTCAACTTATTCGAGCGGACAGCTGAGATATGGAGCTGGCTGCGTGATCAGTGGGTGGCCAGGCTCCTCCCATTGCTGTCCGGGAAAGCCCAGCTCACAGCACAACAACTGCCTGCGGTGAACCTCCTGGCATATGAGGACCTGAAGAAGACCGCAGTCTGGAGCAGCATTGCCAGCTCTTCCGATGAATTTGGAGATGACCGGCCGCCCGTTTGCCTTCACCCAATGGCTCCTAGATGCCTGCCGGAGATGGCTGCTGGCGGGGGATAGCAACATCGAGGGAATAATTGACCAGGTGGTACTGGAGCAGCTCGTCCATCGGCTATTGCGAGGAATGGTGGAATGGGTCCAGTGCCACCGCCCGGCATCGCTGGAGGAGGCTGTTCGATTGGCGGAGGACCATATGGCGGCGTACCAGAGGGCGGAAGAGCCCTCCCCCACTCTCTCTTCCCTTCCCCTGTATTTTCCCCATTCTCTTCTCCCTCCCCTCTTCTCTCTCACTCTGTTCTCTCCCCAGAGCCCGTTCCTGCCCCGCGGAGGCGAGGAGTCCCATCACCGAAGCCAGTTCCCTGCGCACAGGATGTTGCACCGCCCACAGCAGCGACAGTGCCCAGCTGCTCTCCCCCTCAGGTGGAAGTGACCGCCGACGCAGGTGCGGGCGTGGCGCCTGGGCCGGTCTGCTGGAGTTGTGGGGATCTGGGACACTTCCGGGATCAATGCCCTGTGATGGAGCTGGGAACAGTGGTCCGGATCCCCGACACTCTGCAGGCTGCCCCCGATTGGGCCGGAGTGTACCGGATACCGGTAAGTGTCAAGGGGGGTACTCACCAAGCATTGGTGGACACAGGTTGTAATCAAACCACTATCCACCAATGCTTGGTTCAACGTGAGGCTTTGGGCACAGCTAAAACAGTGAGGGTGAAGTGTGTGCATGGGGATATTCACAGCTACCCTGTGGTGACCCTTGTGATTAAATTTCGGGGAACAAAACATAGAGTGGAGGCCGCGGTTAGTTCCCGCCTCACCCATCCGCTGATTTTGGGGACAAATTGGCCTGAACTTAGAAATGTATTAAAGGGAAAATGCACGGATGGGTCCTGCACTAAAGCAATGAGATGTGAGATGTGCGACGCTCTGGCGGGGGAGGCGGAGCCAGGGCCGTCTTCGTCTGCTCCACGTCAGGATGATGTGTATTGGGGGCTGCAGCCCCTCCCATCCTCGGGGGATTTCCCGAAGGGGATTTCCCTTTGGAGCAGTTGCGAGATGAAACCCTCAAGCACGCCTTTGACCAAGTGAGAGTGATCGGTGGTCAACAACTCCAGCCGGGTGTCACCCTTTCATATCCCTATTTCGCAATTATAAACGAGCGGTTGTATAGAGTGATGCAGGACGCTCAAACAAAGGAAGATACAACCCAGCTCTTAATACCACGGAGCCATCGGGAAATGGTGTTCCAGGCGGCTCATTATAATCTCATGGCGGGTCAGGGGATAAGAAAAACACTGAACCGCCTAATAGCCCATTTTTATTGGACAGGCATTGGCGGCGATGTCCGCAGGTGGTGTGCGGCATACCGCAAATGCCAGCTGGTAAATCCACCGGCCACCCCAAAAGCGCCATTGCGCCCTCTTCCGCTGATCGAGGTCCCCTTTGAGAGAATTGGAATGGACCTCGTCGGGCCATTAGAGCGGTCAGCATGCGGACATTGCTTTGTATTGGTCCTAGTGGACTATGCAAGGTGATATCCAGAAGCAGTGCCTCTGAGCAACATCTCAGCACGCAGTGTTACGGAGGAACTCTTCAAAATATTCTCCCAGGTGGGGATTCCGAAAGAAATCCTCACCAATCAGGGCACAACCTTTATGTCACAGACACTACGCGAGCTTTACGAATTATTGGGCATTAAATCAATCCGCACCAGCGTTTACCATCCACAAACAGATGACCTGGTGGAGCGATTTAATAAAACCCTTAAAAATATGATTCGTAAGTTCGAGCACGAGGATGCTAGAAATTGGGACAAATGGCTCGATCTCCTGTTATTCGCAGTACGAGAGGTCCCACAAGCCTCCACGGGATTTTCCCCATTCGAGCTGCTATTTGGGCGGCACCCGCGTGGCATGCTTGATGTTATGCACAAAGCTTGGGAGGAGGGACCTTCAAACAGTAAGAATGAAATTCAATACGTTCTTGATCTTAGAGCAAAACTCCACACTTTGGGGCAAATAACTCAGGAGAATTTGCTCCAAGCTCAAGAACGACAGAGCCGACTGTATGACAGGGGAACTCGGCTGCGGGAATTTGCACCAGGAGATAAGGTACTCGTATTACTTCCCACATCGAGCTCCAAATTACTCGCCAAGTGGCAAGGACCCTTTGAGGTCACACGATGAGTGGGGGATCTCGATTATGAGGTAAAGCGGACCGATAGAGGGGGCGCATGTCAAATATATCACCTCAACCTCCTGAAATTGTGGAGGGAGGCGGTCCCTGTGACATTGGCTACGGTAGTCCCGGAGAGGTTGGAGCTCGGGCCAGAGGTGAATACAAAACACAATCATTTCACCCCGGTCACTTGCGGAGACCACCTCTCACCGTATCAACTCGCAGAGGTTGCCAAGTTGCAAAAGGAGTTTGCAGAGGTGTTTTCCCCTCTACTGGGTCAAACAAACCTCATACCGCACCACATCGAGACCGAGCTGGGGATGGTGGTACGTAGCCATCCCTACCGATTGCCCGAGCACAAAAAGAAAATTGTCCGGGAAGAATTGGATGCAATGCTTGATATGGGGGTATTAGAGGAATCCCACAGCGACTGATCCAGCCCAGTTGTTCAAGTTCCTTAGAGTGACGGGTCTGTACGGTTCTGTGTGGATTATAGAAAAGTCAACACGGTGTCTAAATTTTATGCATACCCAATGCCTCGCATTGATGAGTTGCTTGATCGGTTGGGCACTGCTTGATTTTATTCGACACTGGATTTGACAAAGGGTTATTGGCAGATCCCCTTGACACCAATTTCCCGTGAAAAAACAGCCTTCTCCACGCTGTTTGGATTACACCAATTTGTGACGCTTCTGTTCGGTTTGTTTGGAGCCCCGGCTACGTTTCAGCGTCTCATGGACCGAATCCTCACACCGCATTCGGCTTACGCCGCTGCCTACTTAGATGACATCATCGTTTACAGCAATGATTGGCAGCGGCACATGCAGCATCTGAGGGCAGTTCTGAGATTGCTGAGACGAGCGGGACTCACAGCAAACCCCAAGAAGTGCGCGATTGGGCAGGTGGAGGTACAGTATCTGGGGTTTCACTTGGGCCACAGGCAGGTGCGTCCCCAAATTGACAAAACTGCGGCAACTGCGACCTGCCCGAGGCCCAAGACCAAAAAGTGGGTGAGACAGTTCCTGGGGCTGGCTGGCTATTATAGGAGATTCGTGCCTAATTATTCAGATGTCACCAGCCTGCTGACTGATCTCACTAAAAAGGGAGCTCCAGACCCGGTCCAGTGGACGGAGCAGTGTCAACAGGCATTCATGCAGGTTAAAGCCGCACTTTGCGGGGGGGCGCTTTTACATTCACCTGATTTCTCTCTCCCTTTTGTCTTGCAGACAGACGCTTCAGACAGAGGGCTGGGGGCCATACTCTCACAGGTGGTGGAGGGGGAGCAGCGCCCGGTGCTGTAAATTAGCCGGAAGCTCTAGCTGAGAGAGACTAAGTACAGCACCGTTGGGAAGGAGTGTCTTGCCATCAAGTGGGCGGTCCTCACTCTCCGGTACTACCTGTTGGGATGGGCCTTCACCCTCTGCTCGGATCACCCCCCACTCCAATGGCTCCACCGCATGAAGGATACCAATGCGCGGATCACCCGTTGGTATCTGGCTCTTCAGCCATTTAAGTTCAAGGTGGTCCACAGACCGGGAGCACAGATGGCTATCACCGACTTCCTTTCCAGAACTCGGGGGGTAGTGGTAGACAGGCCGGATGTCTCCCCGACCTGAGTCGGACAGTGGGGATATGTGGCAGTGGGGGCGTGGTCGAGCATCCGTCCGGAGAGAGAGAAAGCGGTAAGGGCGCTTGCACCTGAGCTAGATTATGTGTAACACCTGTCTCTAATTCCAGTGAGCATGGGAAGAGCTGCAATTAAGCAGCCACGCCACCAGCAGAGAGAGAGAGATAGTTTGGCACAAGGAAGGCCACGGTGCTCCTGAAGCTGCTACGTTTAATCTGTTATGCCTGTGAAGCTAAAGAGTTTAAGTCTACGTGCCTGTGAAGCTGAAGAGTTTGTGAAGTTGTAAAGCATTGAAGTGGCCGATTAAAAGTCCTACCTGAGCCTGGAAAAACCTGCTTCCCTGTGTTCTCCTTCCCTTCTGTTTGTGAGCTGTTTCATATTGAAGTGCACAACAAGAAACGCAATGAAATCTAGTGCATCATATTCGTGGATTCTCTCTCTGTGTGCTGTATGTCTGTGTCTCTCTCTCTTTCACACACACACACATACAAGGTGCGTGCAGCGAGCGCTAGAGTCCAGTAACTTTACCATGCAAATATATCTGTGATTGTGTTCTCATCTATTTGGGATTGCCATCGAAACCTAATGTCCATACGCTGACATTAGTGAGAAAGTGATTTACGTTAAGTAAATACAGACTGTTCTTCCAGTTTTGACTGTTGTTAGTGATATTATACTGCTTGGTAATGGGAATAAGTTGTGAAGCGGACGTCTGTTGCATCCGCATTGGAAGAACGCGCTTAGCATAATGGGTAATTTCGCTGCCTGCGAAAAAGATGGATACTGTACATGTATTCTCATTTATTTCTAAGTGTTTATTTATCCTCCCTTGCAACGTACATACATACTTTCCAGAATAGTTTGTACCTGTGTTGTATCTTTCTAGGGAGTTTCTCCTGACCATGGTCACCTTTAACTTGTTCACTGGGGATTGTTAAGAATACTGTAAATCAATATTCTCTGTAAAGCTGCTTTGGAATAATATATATTGACTTGACTTTCACTTCAACATTCTGGTGCTGAAGTGACTTTCACTTTCACTTTCAGCCACCTACTGGTTGGGACTGGTCAATGGTGGAGATTGATAGGTAAAAAAGGACTTGATCCGTTTCTCACCCACACCAATTTTGCAAACATGCTGTCTTTATAATATCCTGCTTACTATTTTTTTTTTTTTTTTTTTACACAGTATAAATTACATTTTATGAATAAAAATATACCCTAGGCAGTACTAAATAAATCAGTTCTAGGCAGTAATAAATAAAAAAAAATAAAAAAAATAATATATATATATATATATATATATATATATAATTTTTTTTATGATCTCTCTTTTAATTTTTGTTTTTTATGTTAAAAATCTTACAGATTCTGAAAGGGTTATGTAAATGTATGAGCACAACTGTAAATATACTGTAAATCGACGTGAAGTGAATGTCCATATAGGAATGTGTACCTTATTGACTTTCTCGGGATTGCTGCCAACCACCATGGAACAGCCGCAAGTCTGAAGATGAGAGCTGATTGCCCTATGTAAGAGAAGATTAACACATCACAACCTGTCTGGAGAACTCTGCTCCAAACAGCAAAATAGATCATTCAGACCACTGGCTTTACCAAGGGACACAATATGTCTTACTTGTGCAAAAAGTCTTCATGACAGCTGTCTCCTATATCATCATCATTCAGCACAGTGTCCTTTATCTGTAACAAGAAAAATTCTGTCTATATGTGGGTCAATGAGAGAGCGAGAGAGTAAGAGAAAAACTCTTGTAACGTTACTGGGAGCCAGTTATGCATCTGTTGCAGCAAAATGCACACCAGAATTGCACACCCACAGAAACAAGCCACTGCTTTGATCACCATATTCTCTATTGTATTTCTTGTTGAATGTTTATTTTATTTTTGTATTCTCTGCATTTATTATGTACTCTATTTCGCTGTACATTTACCTATTTTATAATATTATTGTTTATTTTTATGTTTTATCGTATATTGTTATTTTTTATTAGCATCACTGTCAAAACACAGTTCACTTTTTGTATTAGTAATGACACTTTGGCGATACTGTATGTAAAACAATCATGCCAATAAAGTACTTTGAAATTGAAACTGAAAACTGTTAGATATGCGCCGACATTGAGCTTTTAGTGCGAATGGGATCTAGAAATTCTGTCTACACTGTTTCTGTGACTAAAACACAGCAATAAGCCCCCCCTAAATAATATTTTTTTTGAAACACTTACATCCACCTCTTCTGGAACACTGTGTTTCTTCATGGAGGTGAGAAGCTCCATTATGGGAACAATCTCAGATGACAAAACAGAGATTATGTTGTAACCCTACAAGATTAACAGAACACAAACACAGATTACAAAAACAAACAAATAACAACTGGATTAACAGTAAGAGGCACAACTCTGTGCAAAGACCTTCTGCATGCAGATGCGTCCCTTGCGGATGATGTGTTTAAGTCTCTCCACACACACGCTGTGCAGAGGCAGGTAGAAGCTTAGCTCTGACTGCGGCAGAATGATTGACAGTGCACAAGTGTTTTTGTCGCCCTTGAGTTCCCCATCGAAGATCAGCGAGACAATGATGACTCCCTTTTCTGCTAAAACAAAGAACTTCACATCCACTGCACCACTCTCCGCGCTCCGCAAAATCTCACCATTCAGCGTGTGATTGGCCAGAAACGTGACTTCACCATCACAGAGCAGCGACAACCCCTGGCCTTTCGGGGCCCAGATGTGTCGTACACGGGGGCCCAGGATGTTGTCCCAGTAGGCGAAGGTTGCAGCCAGCACCGGACACCAGTCCTCAACCAGAACTTCAGTCTTAGCCACGGCTGGTGACTGGGGAGGACAAGCTGCAGACATGATGCCCACACACACTAATACAGTAACACTACTGTCAGTCTCACAATGCAGAGCTCAGCAGTACCAAGCAGATTGCAACATCTCTCTGCTGTTGCACTACACCCATACAATCTGTTTGAGAAGGAGAGAAAATAAAGTGGAGCACAAAGGAGAGTGGAGACAGAGATTTGATATTCAAGCCAGACAAGTGACATTAAACCAAAATAGCATCATAGACAGAGACTAGAATTACATTGTTGATTTCCAACATACTTATATGTGTTTGTCAATGGTTTAAGAAGATACATATTTCGACTTAATGTACCATAGGCATTCATACACATTCCTAGACCAAAAATAAACAAACAAACAAACAAACAAACATTTTCAGTCACGAGGAATGAGCTTTTCGACCTCTGATAATTCAAATGTAAGTGTATACCCGGCTAGAGCTGTCATGCAGTATAGCTTCCCACATCGAGCTAATGTCAATCAATCATTACACAGCGATTTCCCTTCCCTAACACCTATCTGCGGTGCCTTAAAAAATCTTAATAAATTTGATTACGTTTACTAGTGTGTGAAACATAAATAACATTACCTGTTTAAGCTAAAAACAACACAGCAGATCCGTCAACCCTTAACCCTTTTCCTGGTTTTCTGTTGACATTAGGCTGCGAAGAAGCGCGTTGCTGAAGCACAGGGCAGAACAGCGCCCTCTGGAGGAAGAGGAGGACGTGTAACTCGAGGGGAAATTAAAGGGGTAGTTCACCCAAAAATCATTTACTCATCCTCATGCCATCCCAGAAATCTATGACTTTCTTTCTTCTGCAGAACACAAGAAAAGGTTTTTAGAAGAATATTTTAGCCCTGTAGGTCCATATTTTGCAAGTGAATGGTGGCCAGAACTTTGAATCTCCAAAAATCTCATAAAGTCAGCATAAAAGTAACACATGGCTATGTTCACACAGTCGTCAGTCAGTGTTTGGCATTGACAAATGCATTTGCTTACAGGTGTGAGTCTTGAAATGTCATGTTCATACAGCTTACAGTAGTGGCTTGAATACTGTCTGTGTGAACGAATGAACAACCGAAGTCAAGCCCGTATTCTAATGCCTGTAACCGTAGTGACTAAAGTAAATATAAAAGATGACAATGTCCGTATTAAATATACAAGCCCAGTTGAAGTGCGAGTTCATCCATCAGATCATAATTAACAGACAGCGGCTTTGAATGCTTTTCCACGAGCAGCTCCGGTGGAAGATAGCTGGATCTTCGGCTAACACACAGCTCATTTCTCCATCTCTGTGAGTTAAAGAAACCCCTCATGATTAACATGAGATGCATGTGTAGTGCAGAGTGGCTCTCACATTATATGACGTGACTGTTCACACAGCACAGGTTTTCCTGAAAATGCAGCTGTGAGTCCTGAAACTTTGCTGGTGTCAATTCGGTTATAGAATGCGGTTGTCAATCATGTAGATAACCAAAATGTGTGTGAATATATGTATTAAGCACTCAAATACAGGACTCAAGACAATAAACTGTATTCTGCTGCTGTGTGAACGTGGCCCATAAGACTCCAGTGGTTAAATGTCTTCAGAAGTGATATTATAGGTGTGCAGAGCGGACTGTGAAGAAAGTTCGGCCCGGGATTTTACATAGAAACTGGCCCAAAAGTTGTGAAAGGGGGGTCCCGGTTCTCCCAATGGCCAGTCCGCCACTGTAGGTGTGGGTGATAAACAGATCAATATTTAAGTCCTTTTTTTAAATCTCCACTTTCACCTCCACATTCTTTTGTTTTTTGGCGATTCGCATTCTTCGTGCATATCGCCACCTACTGGTGGGGTCTGGTCAAAGGTGGATTTAGAGTCATATGGATAACTTTTATGCTTACTTTATGTCCTTTTGAAGATTCAAAGTTCTGGCCAACATTCACTTGCATTGTATGGACCGACAGAGCTGAGATATTTTTCTAAAAATCTTCATTTGTGTTCTGCAGTAAATGTAAATGATGAGAGAATTTTCATTTTTGGGTAAATTGTCCCTTTAATAACCTTAGGTTTGTCACTTTGCCAAACCATCACTTTTGGCTGTGAACTGTATTGAGGAAGATATCACTTCTATATTATTGCTTTGAACTGTGTTCCAGATCATTTTGCTTTTATGCTATATTTATTATATTGATTTTTTTTATTTTTTATTTCATGTTCTGATGCTACAACAGTTATTGCTATATGCTTCAATATAAACATTATACCTCTTTAACTGTTTCTTATCTGATTGGCAGAATACAATTTGGTAGCAGATTAAAAGTATTAAAAGTAAACTGTCCCTAACTGCTTTAGGAAGCCATTGTGCTGGTTGGATCTGTTGAACTGTACCTGGAACGGAAAGTAGGAGGTAAAAGCATCCTCACAACATTACAGATTTTTACATTAAAACTGATTGGTTGAGGTCAGTAATTTTTTTATTAAGGTGTCAGACTGAAATAAAAAGTGCAAGAATTATTAAGAATTATTATTTTATCAAGAATTAGTTATTTCACTCAGTAGGTTTGTAGAAAATTATTTTCCCCTTAAAAGTGGTTTTGGGTTGGGGGGTATAGTTCATAAAATATGCATTCCTCTTCTCTGTATTACAGCCTGTACAGCTGAAAACAACTTGCTTCACAACTCGCTTTTGGTACCCCTCAGTGGACATTACACCTGGAAATTAGAGCTCACACATGCACACTTGGGAACACAAGAGGAGATGTTAGGCAGAATAACACAAAAAAAGACTAACATTATGCTTAACATCTTTTGTGTATCAAGTAAGAAAGAGAGTCAAACTGGTTTGGAACAACAAGAGGGTGAGTAAATGAATTTTCATTTTTGGTAAACTATCCCTTTAAGTTTTTCTTGTATTGACAGTTAAAGAGATCCACTCTCATATGCACTAAACACTCTCTCAGCTGCTTTGCTGTCCTCACTCTGAGCTGTCTGATTGGCACATCATCCGTCTACCTTTTTGTATGTAATACACAGTACCTAGCCTGGTTGAACTCTTCCATTGATCTCAATTTTGTTGTTAAATACGCCACTTGACCTAAACCACCTCAAAGCACTGCTGGTGGACGATATGTATTGTACTCTGGGTTTTCCATTACAATGTCACAAACCTTGTTGACTTATTGTGATGGCAGAAAGAGAGAGAGAAAGAGAGAGACATAGGCATTTCAAGTCGTCATGGCAACAATAGTGTGAAGCAGGGTTAGTGACACTTTTAGGCAGCACCTAGCAACCGTATCCAAGCATCCAAAGGCCAGGTTACAAGACAGCACAGGAAGAAAAATCATTTGTGTAAGGTGTTGCCTTCTGCGTGATTTGCTTGACTACATAATGTGTTAAAAATATAGCAACACATTACTTGCAGTTCATTACAGATGAGTATGTGGTTGTTGTATTAGCGTGATTTAAGTCTGATTATGAGTGTGACTGGATGGGTCAGTGTGTGTACGTGTTTCTGTACGTAACTCTCACACGTTCGTTCTCCTCACTGATTAGGGCTTGCTGTGCTGATTAGAAATTGTCATGTCTGCTCTTTACAGAGTCATTACGTCTGCCAGAGTGATTTTCCTCCATCGAGTTCCTCATCTCATTCTTTGGTGTGAAAGAGTGGAGATGCAGCCTGCCCAGTGTGTCGCACAGAGGAACGGTAATAGGCTATTAATCCTAGATGTGTCCATATAGGAAAGAAAAATCACAAATGAGATCTCTTTAATATCTCAATTGTTTCTCCAAGACAACAATGAGATTAAATGGTTTACTGCTTTTGCAGATGTTTTCTCCTGAGAAAAAGAAGCCAGTAATCTCACATGTGTGTCCTCTAGAAATCTCAATGTCTCTGCTCAAATTTGACAAGAAATCTGCAATCAAACGTCAGGTCATTATGAACTTATTCTGAAATCTGGATGAAAACATTTTTAATGTGAAGTCTCTTTCAAAATGTTCTTATTTTATATTTAGTTCTTTATTATTATGACTATTACCCGGATAATAAAAAAAACATGCAGCAATATTAACCTAGTTTAGAAGCACTTGAAGGCAACGTGACATGGTTTTAATTTAATTTTAATATTTCGATTAATATGTGACTAAATAAAGGATTTTCACTTGCATATCCAGTAGTGTTCAACAGGAATATACATTTTTGTGGTATTGAAATTAGTATCGAGAATTACATATATTTGCAATATTTAAATTTTATAAAATAAATGTTTTATTTTATACATTATTTATATTCTTCTCAGGTGGCAGAAGTGTCTGCCCAAAAGCAATAGGCTTTGATCAGTAAGAACAGAAATTATAGGGAACATTGTTGACAGCCATAGTGTTTCCCTTTATATTGCCTTTATATTTTAGGAGGTCCCTCACAGGGAGATCATCCTATTTGTGGGTCCTTGGTATCAAAAAGTTTGAAAACCTTTGAGCTAGACCAACACTAAACAAGCACTAACCAGTAAAAACCAGCCTAGACCAGCATGGTCTGATACCAATGAGTGGCGAAGCTCAAAGCAAGCACTCCTGCCTTCAATGCCAAAAAGTCAGACTGGGACACAGAAGGGCAAATCTGGTCAAAAAACCAACAGAGATGTGCCGCAGGAGACGGCTGTTTGTGCGATGCTGTTACTGAAGGCGCCACTATATGAGAGATATGAGAGAAGCTCAAAGATTTATGTCTAGGGTTCAGCTGGTGACATGTTGTTCTCCACATCAAAGCCCTTTGTTTCTTCTTTTCCTTATTTGGCAGGTAGACAGACTCCGCTGGCAAACGTCGTGTGATGTCTCCCTCCTTTCCCTTCAGCCTCACTCAGAGTGAATGATATGTGGGAGGTAAGCCACACCTTGCTAATAAATAATCAACATCCATTTTCAAATGACATTAATTGACAAAATAAAGACTTTAATGTTTTGGGAGGAGCTTTTCCTTCAAAATTAGATATATAAGGACTTTATGGAAATATCAATTGCTTTTTGTCTGAAGTGATTTACTGTACATTAACTGCAGGCACGGCCTCCCTGGAACAACCTGGTGTAAAGTGCTTTGTCTGAGGAACTCTCATTGAAAGAACTCTACAGTTTGCAGATTCTCCTAAAAGCAGGGGTGGAGAACGTCCGGCCTCAGAGATAATTTTACCTGGCCCACAAGGCCATTCGAGAAAGAATTTGACTAAATTGAGAAATAAAATGGCCTTGATTCAATTAACTGTAAAACAATAAATACAAATAATAATGATTACAAATTCTCTAAAATAATAAGAAAACAAAATACTGTACAATAGAAAGACCTTTTTAATAATTTGTTCTTGGTGCATGGGCACATAACTGAATGCTTAGACTTCATTAATTTCAACCCATAATCAGAAATTCCAAGCAGTTGTATGACCGATGTGGAGTGAGGGTTTATCTGATGGCTATTTAAACAAAAAGGAAAAAAGCAGCAGTCGATGGGGCCGTATATACAGTATATAAAAAAGATGATAAATTTCAGCACAATAGAATGAAAAACGGTCAAATGAAAAAAGGAAATGTACACTGAAATACGGTAGAGGCCAGTCCTCGCATGTGTGCAAAACGTGGTCAAACTCCACACATGCAATCCATATGCATCCCAAAGAATTCTCAACCGATGAACAAAACCAGGAGCTCTCTTGTGCAATACATGTTCTCATGTCTCTAACCAGCAGACATGTGCAACACAAGAGAGTGCCGGAAAGCAGGCCTCGCAAAACTCTGGTTCTTAAAGGGACCATGTCCAATTTATGACTAGAGTTAAATGTCATTAAATTTCTCCACTTGGCTACACTCGATTGGACCTTAATAGGAAAAGGTTCCCCACCCTTGCTTTAAAGGGATAGTTCACCCCAAAATTAAAATTCTGTCACTAGCTGGGTTTTCATTCAAATGTTTCAAATTTTTAATGCACATTTCTGAAAATTAGACTAAAGAAAATGTGAAACATAGCGTGTTTCCATAAACTGTAAATGCGCATTATCTTGAGGGAGTCCGCCTTTTTGTCATGGATTAGCTGAACGACCTCTTTGCTTCGGGGAGAGTTGTATTTGCTGTAATATAGCAATTGTACAACATGGTATTAAATGCTGCCAGGAGACGTCGCAGAATAAGTGCAATAGCTCACATAATGAGGGCTCAAATGACTATTCCCATTCGCCATCAGCCTCCATATACCTGGGAGCACCCATGCTCGAAACAGTTCTGTTGGACTGTGAGGACCCACTTTAACGATGATCTGTGGGTGAAGCACTTGCGATTAACCAGGGCTACGTTTGAAGAATTGTTTGTCATGGTCTGGCTTTTCATTGAGCGAGTCACGTCAAGCTCTCACACACCTATACCATCCAACGAGCGCATTGTCATCGCGCTTTAAAATGTTCATGACTCGTCATCGTTCATGCGAATAAGCTGTTTCCATCACTTTAATGCACATTTTGACTAATGTGAAACTCTAGAAAATCCACCTCCTCCTAGCGCATTAAACTGTAGGCGAATTTTGAGATTTTATTCTCATATCAAGCCTTTCCATTCAGGATTTCTTATGAGCATTTTCAAAATGCACATAAAAATAGTTGGATAAAAACGCAGTTATCATTTACTCACCTTCATGTTGTTCCAAACCAATATGACTTGATGCTTTAATGTGTCTCTGAGAGAGATTAATTCACTCAGCCTGATAGAACACTGTAAGGTCAGGCACTCAACACAGTACAGTACTGTTTGTACTCCTATGTTGATGACGTACACTCTGACACTTTGTACTCATGCAACTTGTAGTGTTTAAATATGTGAGTCATAAATGTGTTGGCAAATAGGACATGATTACTTCAGGTATATTTAGATGCTGATGATTGTGTAACAAACAAGGTCTCCTCATAAGGATCATCATACCTTCGAGGTACTTCAAGGCTCTGGTAGTGTGGGACATGGAGGTTAACAGTTCAGTCAGCAATTTCATTATTACAGCTGGACCACTTTTGGCACCAAGGACAAAACTGTAGTAACCTGAGGCATATGGTCTAGATAGAGTACACGGTTACTTGCACTTTTGTGTAAAGTAATCAATCCAAAGCAGTTTAAGAGGAGGAAAGACTTATAAGAATCTGTTTGGATAGGATTAATTTAATTCCAGTGTAGTGTTTATATCAAATACAGTTTTGGTTTTCTGTTTTTCCTCTTTAGAATCGAGTTATGGTACAGTCAGGAAGGAATATAATGTAACAATGTGTAGGTACATATCTGTTAGGTTGGGTTTTGTGCAACAGGGAAAACTTGAGGCTGACAAAAATCAGATTTGAGATGACAGAAACACTTATCAAGCTGTATGATTTATATTTATTTTCTTTGGAAAATATAACCAGATATTTAGTATGTAAAAACATTTGAGCAGCATTTGACAGAACATAAGGAAAAAAAAAAAAAGAACATTGTCACAAAGTTCCACAGACTTCCACTGAGTCACAAATACAGCACCTGTAACCTACCAAGTCAAACGGCTCTTTGCATTTTCACATCTTTACGACAAAATGGCAGACAACTCCCTGGTTACCCCTGAGGTACTGCTAACAAGAGGAAGATGTCCCAAGAGAACAACAATTCCGAGCAAAACCAAACACTTCACAACACAGCACTGCCGAGGCTTTTTCCAGTAGATACTTTGCTTACTGGGGAAGACAACTTGAGTTTTGCAGCGTTTTAAAATTTAATTGTAATGTGACTGTAAGTAGTTATATATACTATATATACTGTATATATTTATATATACTATATATACTGTATATATATATATATATATATATATATATATATATATATATATATATATATATTTATAAATATACCATTCTTTCCCACAAATATGAAATATATACAACAACTTGAACTTACACACGTCTCCACTGTCCAAATAATGCTTCCCCCAGAAAAAGCATCGCAGAAGACGCACATACTATGGTTTGGTTTCTTTCTTTTTCTTTCTTTTTTCTTGACAAGTTTTTTCATTGGGAGACCACATGTAAACTGTCATGATTAAATACATCCTTTACATCTTTTGCAGCACACATACTCAAAGACTCACAAAGTTCAACACACACGCACACATGCAACCCATTAAGTCTTCAGTCATGTAAACAGATCAGATCATCTTCATGTTGACTCGTCTGGGCCCACTTGTTTCTGTAAGTTCTGAGTTCACGCCTTTCCTCTTTCGTGGGACATACTGGATGTCCACGCTTCCTCTGTGTTTCCCTTTGCCTCGGCTCCATGCAAACAACAAGAGGAAACAGAATAAAACGACACCCAAGAAGCTGAGGCAGCCCATTGCTGTGGAAACCAGGATGGTGGTGAAGTCCAGCACCACCCTGATGGTGTACTGCTCAGTGCCATTTATCAGGGAGCTGTTGTAGTCAGGGTCGAAAATCAAGCTGCGGTTGGCATATAGGGCCCTGTCCCTGATTCCCGAGCTTTTAACGACGAGTGTCACAGATAGAGTAGCGTTACCTGCCGGGTTCGAAGCCACACACACATACATGCCACTATCCTGAGGCTCTGCCATGCGGAACTCCAATGAGCCATTGCTGTGGACCACCACTCTACCTGTGCTCTTTGTGGTAATGTGCCTCCGATGTGGAGTCAGCCATGACACAGAGGGTGGTGGCGCTCCTTCTGCACTGCAGTATAGCCAAGCTCTCTGCCCTTCTTCCGCCTGTGCCGGATATGTTGCCTTGGAGATCACCCTGGGCTTGGTGCAGATGACATAATGAGAGAGTAGAGGTTCCACCAGGTCCCTCAGGAGTTTCCCAGCCAAGGGGGTAGGTGCATTACACTCAGGTTGAACTTCTCCATACAGCACAGGTGGAGTTCTTTCCAGCAGCCAGCGCAGACGACAGTCACACACTAACGGATTCTGACCTATCAGAAGACTCTGCAGGGCCTCTGAGGCAGGAAAAACGCTCCTCTGGAGTGTGGTGAGACTGTTGTAAGAAAGGTCGAGAAGCCGCAGAGAGGAAGCCCCTTGAAAGGCCTGAGGCTCCACGTTGAGCAGGTTAGCCTGTCTCACTCGTACAACTTCTAGCCTGTCCATTCCCCGCAACCAGCCTGCTGGCAGGACCCGTATGCGACTGTAGGACAGATTGAGGTGTGTTAGATACAACAGGTGTGTCACGACTGGCACAATCGACATGTTGGTGTGTGTAACAGACAGTGTGCTGAGATTCAGCCCCTGCAAAGCTGAGGTGGGAAACCCATCCAACAAAGGCCAGCGGTCCACTTCTAGATGTTTGAGTCGTGGGAGACCCTTAAACGCATGTGCCTGAAGCTCAGCAATGCCCAAGTCCCGCAACCGAAGGCTGGTCAAACTGTGCAGGTGAGCAAGAGCGTGTGTGGGCACTGTGCTCAAGTTGCAGCGCTGCAGCGTCAGAGAGCGCAGAGACACCAGGCCGTTAAACGCCCGTGGGGCGATAAACACCAGCTCATTGTCGCTCAGCTCCAGCACACGCAGCCTCCGCTGCTCCTCAAAGCCATAGTCCAGCAGAATAACAAGACGGTTTTGACTGACATCCAGTAGAGTGAGCTCGCTGATGCCGGCCAGTGCTCCACGAGGCAGCAGGGTCAGCTGGTTGCTGCGCAATCGGAGCTGGCGTAGCCGCGGCTGGGCGCGAAAGCTGCCGGGCTCCACGGAGGACAACAGGTTGTTGCTGAGATCTAGTTCTTCAAGTAGCAAAAGTGAGGAGAAGTTCTGTGGCGTCACAATGCGCAGGCGGTTTTTACTGAGGTCCAACACCCTCGTCTCTATAGGGATGCCCTCAGGCACCTCCACTAGTCGTCTGCGGTGGCATGACACAGAGCGTGTGGGCACGGAACATTCGCAGCGGGCAGGGCAGGCATGGGCGGGGCACTGAAACAGGAGGAGGGGCAGGAGGGTGAACCCCAAAGCAAACAATAATTGAGAGAACAGCATGGCCACCTACAGATAGAGAGAGAGAGAGACAAGAAAAAAAAGAGATAAACAGTATGGATGAGAGATATAGTTGCATTATTACACACTAAACAGCCATATATATAAAGTGGTGTTCAAAAGTCAAATTTAAACCTGGAAAGAAAATTGAAAGCAAAGAAATGACACAAAATGAACAAGAATAATTTAACTTTCTGCACTATTTCTACAGTATGTCACTAATTTGTGACATTAACCACGTTATCTTGTTTTTACGAAAGGTCAGATTTCCTTGCTTCCACTGAAGCACACAAGATGCTTTTTGGAACATTCTCAAATCATGCTGGATAACATGGATCATCAAGTTTTGCACAAACCTGTGGAGTCCATGCCATCTTGAGTGCATACTGTCATTAAAGTAAAAGGGGACATACCAAATACAAATACATTTTTTAATTCATGTTCATTTTTCCCATTCAAATTTTCACTTAAATTGTTATGCTGATAAAATACTTGTTATGAAAAAGCTACATTAAAACAGAAAAATGCAAAACAGAGGCATTTTCACAAGTGGACTCTTGAAAGGCACTGTATATCTATATAGACTGTAATGCACATACATTACACGCACACAAGCTCCTTTGTTCCATGCCAATTTCCTAACACCCTCTTGGTGCAAGAACTCTCCTGATTCTAGCTGATAGGAACCCTGTGGTACATCAGTTGTCTCTTTCTCTCTCTTTCTCTCTCATACACACACACACACACACACACACACACACACACACACACACATACAAAGCCTGCTTTCATAAAGACATCTCCAAACATGCCATAACCGTGGAAACCCCATGCTCCCTTGGAACAAGTCATGCTTTGCCAATCAAAATCAATAATGGAGGAAAGCAAAGCCAGGCATTCCACAGGTCCGTTAGACTCAGACAATTAATGATTAATATACTGTACATGAGCTGATGTTGACAAATTGTACCCAAATTTTATAAACATCTAATAATTTGGGCAGATTAGGAAGTGTAGCCATAACACACTGCAAAGAAAAGAAAATAGTCACAAAATATCAAATAATCACACTATTTTGCAACAACAAAAGACTAAAAGCTAGAGACTAATTTTTTTTTCATTTTACAGATTTTCTTTATTTTATTACCAATCCATTGATTATCTTCCCGCTCCAGTAAAGCAGCACAAGCATCGCAATCCTCGTTGCTAGTTCTAAAGTGATGTTTTCGAACTAGTAATGAAGGCTCGGACTGTACTAAAGTAAGACGCTGAATCCATGGCAGAAGAAAGTAGTTCCACTCACAAGAGCGTTTTAGGGACAAAAACCAGAAAATGTCTTGAGATAAACCCTGAACGATGTCCTAAGGTGAGATAACCATGGTATAAGCAGAATGATTGACTCCAGCCCATTGAATTATTGAAAAATAATGCACACCTGAGGTGTAGCGGGCATTACCACCTCGGGTGTGCATTATTTTTTAGATAATTCAACGGTTCGTCATCAATTATTCCTTACATATACAATTATAACAGATGCTATATCCCCCTAAATGTAGCCCTAGAACTGAAACAAATGCAAGTATGATGAATAAAAATAAACCCTGATGGAAAATGTAAAACTCTGTCTGTCAGAGTGATAAAGATTGTTTTCTAGTGAAACCCATATGGCAAATGATTTGTTTGAAGAGCAGAGCCTTTCTGTAGAATAATTTTAACATGACCAGTTTCTCCAAATGTGTAAAAGCTTCACGAACACTCAGTTTTCATTGATCGTGTGAGTTGTAACACCTTCTCTTGATTAGTGAACTTCAGGTAGATTGCCAAATCGGCCGGAATTTTGACATTTTTAAAAATTATTGGGAGGTCGTGAACTGCTCGTAAGCCACTTGGCTCCACTCTTTATTAATCTCACACAATGCGAGCCAAGACCACACGAGCACCCACGATTTCCACGCAATCTCTCCAGACTGGTACAAATCGGTCGGGAGCTCACACAACAGCCGAAAATCACACCATGAGCACCCGCCCTTATTCAATGAACAAGGTTGAAATACGCCCCTTATTTTAGACAATATGAAAATCAAAAAGACAGTTTAAGCACCTCAGATGAGCATCACCAACAGGGGACATTTGACATTTACTCTGGTATCTGTCTTGTATGAGATTGCATTAAACCAGCCTCTAAATTACAGTAATTTAGTCATGGCATTAAAAATAAATGCTTCCACCATAAAAGCCCAACATGTTCAGATTTCCCCTAGAAAACAGTAAAGAGCCTTCTGCTTTGGATAATTAAACCCTTAAACATCCTTTGATTGACCATTTCAGAAGCTCTTATTCCACACATTTCTCAATTTCAGTCAGTTCTTTCTAGTTGAAATGTTCCCTCAGATATAACGTACTACAAGATGATGTGCTTTCTCAATTTTGTTATGAAAGAAAGATGACTGTAGTTATTGCTTTGGAAATATCATACAAGAACGTAGTTTGGGAAAAGTTATGTGTGCATTATAGCAAAGAAATAATCGATAGTAAAATCAGGATAGGAATCTGCTTTCTTCGTTGCTCCTAAATGGCCATAAAGTGAAATAACCACTGATTATAATGTTGGGTTGAAAAATGGTGCACACAAATATTCAGTGAAGTGGTAAGCCACCATGGAACACTCTTATAACCAATATACTGTAGCACAGATTGACCTGTATGCCCTAAATCAACCTTGTTCCTATACTCGTAGGGGCTATTCAGAGCAAATGCATTCTTGCGGCAAAAAAAGCTAGACGCAGCGCAATGAATTGAGCAGAAGGCAGGCATCTCGGGAAGCATTTTTAACACAATATCATAAAAAAGCAGCACCTCTGCACGATACGCTAAAAAACAGAGAGATGCAGCGCAACGGTCACAGACATCCATCTACTGCATGTTTAAATAGAAAAACAATTGAAAAACAGATCAATCAAAAGAACCCTTTTTATCCAGGTGAAAAGGCTCTATATAGAACATTTTAATGGTTCATAACATGTTATGGATTTAGTTGTTGTTTTATTGCTGCAATATTTCATTGATTTGGTTTATATCAAACATAAGTTTATTACTAGAAGACAGGGCCAGAGTGGCTAATCGAGAGGACTGGAAGAAATCCCGATAGGCCGCTCAAAAATATAGCCGCCAGGTGCGCATGTTGATTAATAAGCTTTCAGTCATGTGTCGCATAACAGTTGCCAATCGTCTGTTCATATGGTATATAAGGGATCAGAATTGCATTCCGTAACAAACAAGTCTTTACTGTATTTCAAACAAATGAGAAAGTGGGCTGGGAGACACGAAACATTGGTTGTTGTACCATTACATGGATGCTTCACAGCGAGAACAGATACTATTGGCAGAATGGATGAATGTGCTTCAGGTAGCAGATCATCACAAGTTCAATAATGATTGTAATCTCAATCAGTTAATATCTGTAATCATCATTCCTTGCAGTGCAGAATGATAATAAGAATATTCTTTTTTGGTCACAAAATAAAAAAATACTTAAAAGTAAATCAATACAGATGCAATGGCATGACGTGGTATGAAAATAAGGTGGCTTTACAGCTCTCAAAAGATTAAACTCAATGAAACAAAATGCACAGAGTGCCTTCAATATTCTAGTATGCGCTCAAGCCCTATCTTCTTAAAGAGACAGTAACCATATTGCTGATGTCCATTACATTTACATTCCAAGTAAAAAAATTTACAGATTTGTTACTTTTAGTATTTTGTCACTCTTATTGTTGTAATTTGGTGTTTTTTTTAATGGCATGTAAAAATGTAAAGACAATCAATCAACCTTCAGTAAACTTCTTGAGCATTACATTACTGAAAATGTTTTCACTGGCTCTGTTGCTATGTTAGTTAAAATGTATTAAATCAGAAAATTTTAATTGTGAGTCTTTACATTTTTAAAAATGTATGTACAGTCCTAGTGTTATTATTTGACTAGGTAGACTTTAAAATACACGACATTAAAATTCACTTATTTTTTTACAACAGATGCAATGAAGTCTTATGTCAGAGGGCTAAAATCAAAGTGATTTAAACTTATATTTTAAATGCTATATGTGGTGTAAAGACATGGAGAGCTTATAATTTTCTAGTCATTCCATCTATTTTTGCCATGTTCTCATTTTATTGTTATCATGTTGAAGTTGCAATTCACTTGCACTGTATGGACCTCAGTTCACTTTTGGGTGAACTATTCCTTTAAGTACAGAACCGATTCTAAAGAACCACAATGAACCTATTTTCTAAAGGGCATCAAATACTGGACAAGTAGGTCAAAGCAAAGTGCACAGAATGTGTAGCATCATTCTTGAACTGATGAGATTCAAGATGGGTGAGGTTTAACTTTACACTCCAATGAATATAAATAATTTTAACTGAACTATGTATTGGTATTGAATGTTAACCAATTAATATACTTTATTTAATTATTTAATATATATTTTTTTCCAGATAGCTATATGTAGCAGCTGAAGTAGGCCTACAAGTTACATATTAACTATCTACAGTATTTAGTTAGCTAACATTAGCTAGCTAGCCTGACTGAGAACATTTACCTCTATGTCTCTCTAAAAGCCATTTTTGAATTTTAGGATAATGTATGTCGTCTGCCTGTTGTCTGACTGATGGGTCCAGTGTGCAACATTTTTATGGGGGAGTGCAATGATCCTCTAATGTGTAATTAAGACATGTCTTCTGCCATGTTAATAATTTATCAATGTTTTATAGTATCTTTCTTTGAATACTTATTCATGTAATACTGATGCGGGCCACATTTGACATGTACCTCACATAAAATGTTGATCAAAATAGGAATTCATGAAATCAGTAAGAAAACATTTGAGGTGCAATTTCTTTAAAAAAAAAAATCCATTTCACATTCCACTGGCCTGAATGATTAAATCCCCAATTGACGAGCACAGGCTGCCTCATTCAAATACTCAACAGAGATTAGCAAGCGCAATATTAGGCTTTCCTTTCAAATCAATATATATGCATGCCATAACATTTGCTGCCACATTTTAGTTGCTTTTCAAGGAGTGTGACTGCAAACATCCTTTCGTGCACAAGAGAAGCATTTCTCAGTCTTGGCAGAGTTCAGTTTCATTCAGAACTTCATCAGGTTTGACATGGCACAACACGTCAAACGTTCCCCTGCCAGCATGAGCGTCAGAACGAAGACAGAGGACGTGTCTGGGTGGAACATCAGGGGGGCAGCACTAAGCCTGTGCTTCGTTATGGGGAGCAGCTCGCCGACAGCAGAAGTTTATTAAGTTTTAATGAGTTAATAATTCAATTCATCCCAGCCGATCCAATGACGGGATCAGCAGCAGGGGAGAGCATGAGTGTTGATGTAATTCTTGCTAAAGGTGTCTGGATTAGTGAGGTGTTTCGAAGACAAAGTTAATCAATTAATCATTACAAAGTCCTCTTTTTGAGAACTGAGATTAGTCATTATTGATTGGATATGCTGTCACACAGCAGGGAACGGCTTTTGGTTGTGACAAATATACTCTTTTAGTCTTTCACAAAATCTCAGTCCTTCAGTCTTTCACTCTCTCTAACACACAGACAAGGAAGTATGGTTTTAAGGGGACAGAAAAATGAAGTAATTAAATACAGATTCCATCATAATTTACTCACTCTCATGTTGTTCCAAACCTATTTTACTTTCTTTTTTGAATGGCTCACGAAAGAAGAATTTCTGAACAACTGGTTGCTTTTTTCTAAGCAATTACAATGAGTAGGGACTGAAGATTTTGAGCTTCAAAAAGGATGCAAAAACTCCATAAAAGTACCTAAGAGAATAAAGAAAAAGGAAGAATTACAGTTGGTGTCCTTCAAAGGTGTCAAAATGTAAAACCTCTGGTGCTTGCTGGAAAGAGGTTACAAAACAATATTGTGAGCTATACTGTGAACTTAAGTGAGTGCCATGGATTTTTCTCTTTCTCTTTTTTTTTTATGATGATTTTTTTAGAGAATGTTCAAGCTGCTTTTTTCTAATACAGTAAAAGTGAATGGTAACTGCATCTGTCCCTGGTCCCCATCCTCTTTCATTGTATGGAAAAGAGCAGCTTAAACATTGTGCTACATATTTCCTTTTGTGCACCATGCAAGAAAGAAAGTTATATGGGTTTGGAATGACATGAGGGTGGGTAAACAATGTCAAAGTGTTCATTTTTGGGTGACATATCCCGTTAATACTCAAAAATACACTTGATAAAAAACGTACACACCATACTGACATCAAACACTAGCAAAACACAAGAGATATCACTGTAGTTACGATCCTCGGTTTTCACAAAACCTTGTGTGCCATCTTCTAACATATCAAAACAAAGATCAGTGCATTTCCTCATGCATTCCATGTGAGCTTTGGAAAAAAAAAAAGTCTGCCCGTGTCTCATTGCTCTACATCAGAGTCTTGCTTCCACAGACGGGGATTGTGAAGCCTGTAGTTTCTCTTACTTTGAGGACATTCTGCAGATTAACTTGGTCTAAATTTAGTTTATCTAATTTTAGTCTCATCCATTTTTCATTGAGTGAAACCTCTACAGCCACTGAGAGCGGATGTGCGTATGGTGTATGTATGTCTGAGCTATTTCAGACTGAAGGGAACAAGCAAAAGTTGGCAGGTGTTGTTGGAGAAGCAGTAAGGAGCATACATATGTACATATAACCACACGAATTTGGGGGAACGTATGCTTGTGCATGTAGAGAGCTTGTGTGCACTGACCTTGATCCTTCGGGGTCTTTGGATCTCATGTTTAATTCAGCTATACATCGCGAACTTGAACTACATTTGGTGATCGTTTCATGCCGAGGTGCCACAGGCTGTGTGTGTTCCTCCGTGTGTCACCTGCAGTCAGCATACTCTACTATCTCTATAATACTCTGATCCAGCCCAGTTGAGCGCTATTGACTCCTGCTATTGATCTCTGCATTATTACACATTCACTTCTTCACGCATCCCTCACATTGCACAAGACCAAAACCCCTGTGTAGCTCTGCTGAAACCCATGGCAACAGAGCCGTCAATCAAGCCTTTATCTTTGAATGTTTAATACCCCCAGAGCTCAGGTGAGAATCCACAGAATACTTTAATAAAACCCAACTGAAGAGAGTACGGTGACGCCATGCGAAGGGCAGACGTGTGAGAGACAGCTCTGTGTACTTTGCTAATTTTTTTAGTTATTTTCATGATATAATCTGGTGAAATTTGATACACCCAGTTACACATTTACTGTTTGAGTTAAACATAGCAAAGTAGTCAAAATCCTCGGGCTCTGGAGACATTAAAAGACACTTATGGGTTCAAGATGAAAGCCCAGACAGGCCTGTAGACCGGGGACTTGATTTGGATGGCGCGGCGGGAGAAGGAATCCAGCGTCAACTGTCCAACATGTCGGTGATGTTGACGAAGGTATTACGGACTTGGAGGATCTCGCTGTAATACGGTGATGGAAAAAAAATTCTCTGAGCTAGTAACAAGAGTGACAGATGTTGAAAAACAAATCGATTATTTGGAGTCATCAGAGAAGGAATTAGCCACTAATCTGCCCGTGACCAAAGTTGATTTGGAATGTGTTCTTGAAAAGCTTGAAGCTCTTGAGAATAGAAGCCGCAGGAATAACATTCGAATTGTTGGAATTCCTGAGCATGAGGAGGGCAGAGATATGATAAAATTCCTAGAGGATCTTTTCCCGAGTCTGCTCGACATAACAGCCCACAAGCTGGAAATCGAGCGAGCTCACAGAGTCCCAGCTCACAGATCTGCTGAGGGAGGAAGGCCCCAATTGATTCTGGCCAAATTTTTGAGATCATCCGATTAAGATCTCGTGTTGTGCCAGGCGAGGAGCAAAGGAAAGCTTTCTTGGAAGAATTACGATATTTTCTTGTTCCCGGACTTTGCGAACTCGACAAGAGAGAAACGCAATCGGTTTAGGGAATGCAAGAAACTCTTACATCAGCGGAAGATCACTTTTGCTCTGATATTTCCAGCCAGACTAAGAATAAACACCAAGGATGGCAGCAAAGTATTTACATGTCCCAATCAGGCAAGGTCTTTTATTGAAACAATGGGTGAGTAACCATTGGGTGTTTTTCTTGTGAGTGGATTGACTCACTGTACATACTCTGGCTTTCGGAGGAAGCTGGGTGCCATTTTTGTTTCCTTTTGCGTTGGCTCCGCCGAATGGCTGGTGTTTGTTTTGTTTTGTTTTGTGGATTAACACTTTTCCTTAAAGAAACTTTGCACTGATGGAAGAACACTTTTACAATGAACGGATGACAGCAAAATATCTACATGCCCACACAAAGGATGTCTTTTATAAAGTTGGCGGACTGTGTAAATCACGGGATATACTTTTATGTTGCCTCCGAGTGAATTGATTCTTGACCATCCAAGGACTGAGATGCGTGTTTCATTTCCTTTTGTGCTGGTTCCGCCTAGCGGTTGGAGCTTGTTTTGTTAAATAACATTACTTCGGGACAGTTATGGATGAATCTGTCAGTTCCTTGTGCTTATGCCTCCTGTTGGCTGGAGTATGATTTGTGGAGTATTTTCGTGGGACATTGGAATGATTATGTTATCTGCTGCACTCATCAGCTGGCTCATTGAAGATTTGTTTGTCTGACCGAGGAAACTGAACGGCTTTATATTGGCTGGAATTTGTTTTGTGAAGGAACACACCTTTGAGACAGTTCTGTGAATGAGTCTACATGTTCTTTGTGTTTATTCTGCCTATTGGCTGGGGTTTGTTTTACAAAATATTTGATGTTATGTAATTTTGCCTTACAAATTTGTGAGGCAAAATTGAGCAATCCGATGGCAAAGTTTTCATGGGGGCTCTCGTAGGCGTACATGGACTCTTTGAGTTTAAAGGGATTGACACCGGTTGGCGCTGTCGTGCGCGGGGTTAATGCACACATTGTTCTTTTTTCTGTTTGTTTTGTTCGGGGGGAAGTTCGGGGTTTTATTGTTGCATTAATGTTGAAATGTGGTCTTCATAATTTTGTTTTTGGCACACAATGTATTTTTTCTATTATATCAAAATGTCAAATGTTAATATGAGTATACTATCTCTCTCCACATGGAATGTGAATGGGTCGGGGCACCCCCATAAAAAGAAGGAAGGTTATTTCTTTTTTTAAATGTAAGGAATATGATATAGTGTTTCTTCAAGAAACATATCTTTCCCCACAGGAAGCTGAAAAATTTGGGAAGATATGGGGTGGACATGTTTTCTTTAGTGTTGGCTCAAGTAAGAGCAGGGGAGTCATTATATTGGTAAATAAACATTTACAATTCAAATGTCTCAAACAGTTTAATGATAAATTAGGAAGAGTCATTATTGTTTTAGCAGAAATTCAGGGGCAAAGTCTGATTTTGGCTAATATTTACGCACCTAACCCTGATGATCAGGGCTTTTTTATAGATCTTGAAGGGATGTTGCAAGCCGCTGGCACCCCTCATGATATAATTTTAGGCGGAGACTTTAATCTTTTGATGGACTCAGTCCTTGATCATAGTGAAGCAAAAGTGTGTAAGCCCCCTAGAGCAACATTGGCGCTTCACAGGATGTGTAAAAATCTTAGTCTTACAGATATTTGGAGACTTTTGAACCCATCTGGTAGAGACTATACATTTTTTTCATCAGTCCATAAGATTTATTCTAGAATAGATTATTTTTTTTTATATCCAAATCCCTCATTTCATCTGTTGTTGATTGATCAATTGGAAACATTTTAGTCTCGGATCGTGCCCTGATGAGTTTAGTGGTGTTGCCACATATAGAGAAAAATAAATCATATAGTTGGTGCCTTAATGTATCCCTTTTGTAAAATCCTGATTTCCAACAAATGTTAAAGACTGAAATCAGTGTTTATATGGAGACCAACTGGTCCTCAGTATCCTCTGTGGGCGTGGCTTGGGAGGCACTTAAGGCGGTTCTTAGGGGTCGGATCATAAAATATGCCTCATTCATCAAAAAATCCAAAGCACGAGAACTCGTGGAGTTGGAAGGAAATATTAAAAGTGCAGAGGCAGAGCTGAAGCGCCGTATGTCATCTGATGGCCTCAGAGAATTGACCCAATTGAAATATAGATATAATACTATTTTGTCGCAGAAAGTGGAGTTTTGGTTATTCAGGCAAGACAGTCATACTTTGAGTTGGGGGACAAAGCAGGGAAGCTTTTGGCTAGATATATAAAGCAGAGAGAGTCTTTTTCTACCATTCCCTCAGTGAAATCTGCTGTTGGTAAAATTTTTACCTCAGCCATTGATATTAATAATGCATTTAAGAGTTCTATCTTGATCTTTATAGTTCCACGTCTTCGTCTACAGATGAAGATATTAGAAACTTTGTGGAACCATTAGATCTTCCTAAACTGAAGACTGAGAAAAAAAAAAAAAACGCTCTTGATTCTGAGATAACCTTGGAGGAGCTTGACGAGGTAATTAAGTCCCTACCTACTGGCAAGGCTCCGGGGCCAGATGGTTTTGCCGCAGAATATTTTAGATCTTAAGCTACAGAACTGGCTCCACTTTTGTTAGAAGTTTATACTGAATCATTAAAGAATGGAAAGCTTCCTCCAACCATGACACAAGCCCAGATCAGTCTGATTCTTAAAAAGGACAAAGATCCAAGCGAGTGTAAAAGTGACCGTCCAATCTCCTTGATCCAACTAGATGTAAAAATTTTGTCAAAAATTTTGGCTAACCGATTAAGTGAGGTTATGACATCTCTTATACATATAGATCAGGTGTGGTTTATTCGGGCCGCAGCTCTTCTGATAACATCAGGCGTCTCATCAATATCATGTGGTCAGTAGCGAATGATCAGTCTCCAGTCGCTGCCATCTCACTTGACGCCGAAAAGGTGCTTGATATGGTAGAATGGGATTATCTTTTTAAGATTTTGGAAATGTATGGGTTCGGGAGTACATTTATTGGTTGGATTAAGTTACTTTATAAACACCCTGTAGCAGCAGTACAAACAAATGGATTAATTTCAGATTATTTTACTCTGAATAGGGGCACTCGGCAGGATTGCCCTCTTTCCCCATAATTGTTCTGTCTTGCCCTGGAAGCATTAGCAGCCGCGATAAGAAAGGAGGATGATTTTCCAGGGGTGATTGCGGGAGGTGTGGTGCATAAGCTTCTGCTTTACGCAGATGATATTTTATTATTCATCTCCGACCCCACTAGATCTATGCCTTGCCTCCACAGAATTATTCATTCCTTTTCCAAGTTCTCAGGATACAAAATCAATTGGTCTAAATCCGAAGCTTTGGTTTTGACAGCATCTGTCCAGTAACGGCCTTCCAGCCAGATGCCTTCCAGTGGCCCAAACAGGGCATTAAGTATTTGGGAAATTTATTCCCAGAAAATTTGTCTGATTTAGTCAGAGTTAATTTTGATCCCTTAATAAAAAGGTTTTAGAGCGATGTGGACAGGTGGGCTTCATTACATTTATCGATGATTGGGAAGGTTAATGTAATTAAAATGAATTGTATTCCAAAATTCAACTACCTGTTACAATATCTCCCTATAGATGTCCCCCTCTCGTATTTCAAGCAATTTGATAGCATAGCGAAGTCCTTCATTTGGAATGGTAAGCGTGCCAGGTTAAATTTCTATAAGTTACATAGGCCGATTGACAAAGGTGGGTTAGGCCTACACAAGATTTTGTTTTAATATTATGCATTCGGTCTCAGATATTTAGCTCATTGGTCGCTTCCACCTGAAAGAGCCCCTCCCTGGTTTTGTATTGAAAAGGAAGCTCTTGCCCGTATCTTGCCTCTGCATAGCCTTTCTATCAAATTAATTGGGGAAGTTAAGTCACACCCCGTTATTTTGCATTTACACTCGATATGGACAAAAGTGTCCAGAGTGTTTAATTCGGATATTTATTTAAACGTAGCCTCGAGCATATGGCAGAACCCTAAACTATGCATTAATAAGTCCCCTTTCTGTTGGTCAGATTGGATTGTGAGGGGGGTTAATACACTCCGTGACCTATATGAGAGTGGAGTATTGAGACCTTTTGAAAATTTGGTTAAAAATTTTGGGATTCCCAGATCTCAGTTTTATAAGTATTTACAGCTGCGCCACCTACTCTGCACTGTTTTTGGGAGTGGCATGCACCCCCCTAGTGCGACAGATACTCTGGGAGTGGTGATTACTGCTTTTGGAAAAGGTCATGAGGCATCAGTGTATTACTCCCTGCTAATTCAGAGTCTGGGGGACAGAGCTTTAAATTCCCTCAAAAGATTATGGGAGGAAGATTTAAATTTGGTTTTGGAGGAGGGAGTGTGGGCTAGGATTCTTAAAAACTTCAAGTCTGCATCTAGAGATGCAAGGGTGCGCCTTATGCAATTTAAGATTCTACACAGATTTTATTGGACCCCTTCTAAATTGTATAGGCTTGGTCTTAAGGACACACCCACCTGCTGGCGATGCCATTTAGAAGATGGAGACACCACCCATGTTTTTGGGGGGTGTCGTAAAATACAGGAGTTCTGGTTGAGGGTCCAGAATTTTATGGCCGACGTATTAGGTACTTGGATCTCCTTTTGCCCCAGCCTCTGTATTTTGGGTGACAGTCATTGATGTAGGAGATAAGTATATGAAGAATTGGATCCTGGCCGGTGTTATGGTGGGCAGACAGGTTATCCTTAGAGGATGGAAGTCAGCTGAAGCCCCCTCGTTTCGTGAGTGGTGCGAGGAGATGGGCAGGGTGGCAGCTTGGGAAGAGTTGTCATATAGAAGACTAGGCAACATGGAAATGTTCATCAGGAGTTGGGGCAGCTATTTGGCCTTTTTGGAGGGCTCTCGGGGAGGGGCAGTGGAGGGAGACGTGTTGTGTTAAATGTGTATGTTGTAGCCTTTTTGTTTTTGAACATATACTTTTTTTTAAATGTATTTCTAAATATTTTCTTCTGTTTTAATGTTTGCTTGTGTGTCTTTGTCAATTATATTTGACCACTGGGGTATCTGTTTGTGTTGGGTGGTGGGGTGGTGTGGTTAATGTTCGGGAGGAAGGGTTGTAAATAATATGTGATTCCATATATTCTGTTTATATATATATATATATATATATATAATTTGGAATCAATAAAACTTTTAATAACAAAAAATAAATAAAAACCCAATTGATTTTGCTTGTTTCACATATTTGAGAATTGAGATGACCGTTTCCCTCACACAAAGTTAGCATTAGTAAATATTTCCTGCATGTTGCGTGCTGTCAGCTATGCTTATTTGTATAAATTAGTATGCTCATGCGTGCATGTTTGTTTGTGTACGTCAAGGGCAGTCTATCTGGGAGGGTATGTGTAAGGGCTGATGCAATGTGTTTATTTTTAATGAACATCAGCAGGGCGTCTGGGCTCAGCTGCAAATGTCTTAATTCAGGGTGTGTTTGTCAAGCTGGTCAGCACCCACTTTTTTAATGACAGGGATTTAAACAGAGATACTAAGAATCCTAAAATACAAACACACAAACATTAACACACTTAAAGCTGCAACAAGCTATCTGACAAATAATACACAGCAAAAAAATATTTTCTTAAGCAGTATTATTGTCTTGTTTTCCAGTAAAAATATGTAGACATTAAAATTAAAATTTTACTGGAGAAATAATATTGTATAAGATACTAAAACTTTTCAAAGAACATATCTTGAATCCCGTTTACTTTTCTTAAGCTGTTTGTAAGAAGTTTTTCTTTTCTTGTTTTAAGCATAAACCAAATAAACCTTTGTTGGACTTATGCTTAAAACAAGAAAAAACTATTTCCAAAGGAATGATAAAAATAAACATAATTCAAAATATATTCTCTGGAAACAAGTCTTATTATCTTACACAATCCTTTTATAATGATGTTATTATATATATATATATATATATATATATATATATATATATATATATATATATATATATATATATATACACACACACACACACACACAATATTCATATACTGTATATTTAGATAGATAGATAGATAGATAGATAGATAGATAGATAGATAGACCGACAGACAGACAGACAGACAGACAGACAGATAGATAGATCGACAGACAGACAGACAGACAGACAGACAGATAGACAGATAGACTAACGACAGATAGATAGATAGATAGATAGATAGATCGCAGACAGACAGACAGATAGATAGATCGACAGACAGACAGACAGATAGAAAGACAGACAGACAGACAGACAGATAGATAGATAGATAGATAGATAGATAGATAGATAGATAGATAGATAGATAAATAGATAGATAGGACAAGCCAAAATTAATGATTGAATTTTTTATTATTATTTTTTTTATTTATTTTTTTGCAGGGTAAGGACATTTGGATTTACTTTTTTGGGTTACAAATTATATATTTGTGTAAGACAGAATATATATTTTTAGATGATGTACTTGGTCACCATATGCTGTTCACATAAATAGCCCTGAGGTGTAAAAAATGTTGCAAAGTACAAAAATTCCATTATAAGTAAATAGTCTCCATAGTCTCTCAATTAATATGAGATCATAAATCATGCATGCATGCATAATAATTGTACACAAATTAGAACAATGCTGTTTAAAATGGTTTTAGATGAAGTACAGCATATCACACTACAGGACACACCCACATGCAATAGCACAAACATGTCATAATGCATAAGAATTCTAGCAGTACAAATGTGCATACTCTACTCTATAATAAAATACAGGTGCAATCTTATACTTGAAAGGGAGAAACTCAAAATGCATAGAGCACATACTGTAAATATGAGGTAAGGGCAGAGAAAATAATTGATGACAATAGAAAAAAGTATCCAAAGATATAAAGTATAAAAATAATATGAGAGGTATAAGAGAATATAAGAGGTAAATTAGAAAGAGCAACATGCTGCAATCAATAAGAGCAAAACAGGAACAAAGAAACCAGGCTCACCGATTCATCTTTCCACCTGTGCACCTAGGTAATAACATTAATGTGTGTGCAGTCACATTTATTTTGCCAACAGGTTTCCTCCTCCTATTGGCAATTGTATGTGTGTTAGTGTGTGTGTGTTATCATGCTAATGTGTATTAGGAGCATCATTTCTGCTTTCTTGTTGATTTCTCTTCTGCATACACAGTGCATGTACACAATCACACTCACAAAAAGGATGAAAGAAATGCGAGAGATGGAGAAATGGCAAGATTTGATGAGCCGACTGCCTGCAGACATTGCTTCGGCAATGCGAATTAACTCTGCAGGCAAAAACACAGAAGCAGTAACCCTTACCATTATAAACACACACACACACACACACACTCACCCACACACAGGACCTCATTGGTAACTCTGTATGAAAGTTTCAGTTAACTGCTGTGTATTATTTTCTTCTATTTTATTTGACATTTGTTTCCTTTCAGAATTATTTTCTTTTGGATTAAAGGCTATCTAATCACTTATGAATTATTTTCAAACACAACAGACAATACATTTTTTGTACATACTGAATGTCCATACCACAAATGATGCAGGACAGTTGCATTCAGTTACATAATGGGTAACACCTTACATTAATGTTCCCTTTGTTAAGGGTTTATAAAGAGGTTCGTTAATGACTAATGAGTCATAAACAAATGCATTATCAATCGTTATGCAGTTATAACAACATGAATAAAAGGCAAACTTTCATGCAATACTTTCCAAAAAGCCATTTAACTTACAGTACATAAGAGTAGATTATAATAACATGTTTATAAATGTAAATATTCACAGTTATTTTTTATCAAAAACATAAAAACTGCCCTAATTCATGGTTTATGTCACAATCCAGCAAAACTAGATTATCATAATGAGATTTACAAGGATGGGTTTTGTAATTTTGCAGCAGTCTGCTTTGTGTTTATATTAATTACTCACTTATGTAGTCACTTTGTCACGTTGATGTCAAAAGTAATAAAGCCTGATGACCATTTAACCAAACTTAACTTCTATGTACAAGATTCTTATATTGGCAGCTCCTTAATAAATGATCCATATGTGTCCACTTTACATTAAAGGAATAGTTCACCCAAAAATGAAAATTTGCTGATAATTTACTCATCCTCAGGCCACCCAAGATGTATATGAGTTTCTTTCTTCATCCAAACAGAATTTAAGATTTTTAGGATTTCATTTCAGGCCAATCCTCTAAAAAATGCAAGTGAATGTCCTCCAATTTTTGACAGTCCAAAATGCATATTTGGGGTGCATCAAAATAATCCACACGACTCCAGTCGACAAATAAAGTTCTTCTGAACCCAAACGATTGATTATTTTTAGAAACAAAACAATACTTATATACTTTTTAACTACACATTTTCACTTCCATACATTTCTGTGATGTGCGCTCATGAGAGGGATGAAGCAAGCTCGTTGGTAAGGTCACGTGTCACGTGGATGAGGAGGCAGGAAGCGCGTCATTGTTTACAAGAGAAGGAGCACTGTACAAACGTTTAATTGTCTTTGCTGTAGATTTGTATTTGTATAAGTGTATTGTTCAAAATGGTAATTTGGTGTGTGTATCCTGGATCCTGAAGGAGCAACCTTCAGAAACCCCAAAGAAAATGCATGCCGGGAAAAATATTAACTTTTCATCAATTGCCTATACATGATCATGAGCAATTGAAGCTCTGGCTTATCATGCTGAACCTGGATATCAGTACACCCCTACATTCTCTCAAATATTGGAGGGTTTGCAGTGAACATTTTACCCCTGATGATTTCAGTCCATCAAAAAAAACAAAGGGTCGATATCTGAATTTATCGGCTGTGCCCGTGCTGTTTTTCCAGCGAACTCAGGTATGTGTGAAAACTCTGTCATTGTCATGCCTCCCTCGGGCTCTGCACCTCCCTCAGTGAGATTTCTAATTCACCGCATTTCTAATTAAACCCGATTTCTAATTCACTGCACCTGCACTCAATTCACTCGCTCATCACTGCCTGCATAAATAACTCTCCTTCATGCCACTTCACTGTCAAGTCTCACACAAAGGACACTTGGTTTCACTAACTACAACTTGTGTGGCTTGAATTCCTGACAGTCATATAGCCTATATATTTCTGCTAAAGAAAAAGCACAAGTAGATAATGCAACGGCATTGCTCCGAAATAAATGATGGTTATTTACTGCAGTAATGTTTTTTTATTATTATTTGGAAATTTTAGTTTATATTGTTTTGAAATGGTTTTGGAATGTTTTGGTTTGTGAATGGTACTTGGTCTGTGGTCTGTGCAAGTTTCTCTTATATACAATGACGCACTTCCTGCCTCCTCCTCCACGTGACCTTACCAAGGAGCTTACGTCATCCCTCTCGTGAGCACACGTCACAGAGATGTACGGAAGTGAACATTTGTAGTTAAAAAGTATATAAGTATTGTTTTGTTTCTAAAAATAATCAATCGTTTGGGTTCAGAAGAACTTTATTTGTCGACTGGAGTCGTGTGGATTATTTTGATGCACACTAAATATGCATTTTGGACTGTCAAAAAATGGAGTACATTCACTTGCATTGTTTGAAGGAGGAGGCCAGAAATGAAATCCTAAAAGTCTTAAATTCTGTTTGGATGAAGAAAGAAACTCAGATACATCTTGGATGGCCTGAGGATGAGTAAATTATCAGCAAATTTTCATTTTTGGGTGAACTATTCCTTTAAGTACATTTTCATAGGTAACTGATGTTGAAAAGGTGTTATTAAGCATTTATAACATAGGAGGAACATGGCGCCATATTTGGGAAGTATTGCATGAAAGTCATATCACTGATTTATAATGCATTCATAAATGACTTATTAGTCATTAATGAACACCTTTAAATACTTTCAACAAAGGGAATATTAAAGGTGCACTCAGTCATTTGTCCCAAAAAGATTTACTCCTAATGAAATGAATTGTAATTTTGAAACATATGTATAAAATCATGATCACTCACATGAGATGAGCTGTTTTATTTTACATGGGGCAGGAGCACCCTCATGGGGGCTGCCATTTTAGAATCACATGACTAGTTGAATACTACACACTTAATCTCAGTAACCGTCTTGTTATTAAACACTTTCACTCTTTGATTAAATGAATCATGGTTGATTGTGAATAGTGAATTTCTACAATGGCATCTGTAACCAAAAACTATTGATTTTGAATGATGCTGCATCCACACCACAAGGTGTCACTGTAAGTCCAAGATGACACACACACACACACACACACACACACACACACACACACACACACACACACACAAAAAAGTTACTGATTGCACCTTTAAGGTCTGTTCAAATCTCTAAGGTATAAGAAAGTACCACTAATTACTTGATAGAGGACTTGTGTTGATCTCTTAAGGTCATAGCAACCACAAAACTTGGTCTTATTTTTCTTTACGTGGATTTTGGTCTTTACACTCATTAAGATATTTTCTTTTTTCTGGTAAAACAGAGCATCTATCATTATTTGGCATGTTCACTGAATCAAGATTATGTCAGCTGCTCTAAGAGGCAGTGTTTTAAGAGCAAACTGTTTTTGATTTCATAGAGTGTATTTCCATTATGGGTCCAAACTGACTTTGGCATGAGATCTTAATTGGCACTAGATTGGATAATGGTACTCCAGCCAATGTTACACACAAACAAAATGCATGAACTGATCAACACTGTGAAGTGCTCCATACAACACTTATATTACTTACCGGTAAATAACAATTAAAGCAATGCGCCATGAGAGGTTGTGCATTACAGTGATTTTCTTAGGCCCAACATGAGTTTTATAAAACATTTCTTCCACCATATAATATAGCTCATTATTGTATGGCTCTCTGGAATACTAAATTCTGATTAGTCAATCGCACCATCCAGTGCTCTCCTATTTCTAAATAATGACTGCACATTCAGGGATAAAGTTATATAATACCGCTAATCTATATATTGTGTGTCATCTTTGACAATTCTTGTATCACTCTGCAATCTCTGAAAGTAAGCAAATGAAATAAATTCCATTTAAATCAATGTTTCATGTCCATTTAGTTATTTATTTGGCAAGTAGTTGTAGTTTTGTAACAACCAGGTCAATGATCAGTTAGATGGTAGTTTTCACAAAATAAACACCAACAGAACTCAGAGGACACAAACCAGAGGTGGAATTCAGCTGTTTCTAAAGACTCTAAAGGCACTTTCTTTCATCTTACATAATAACATAATTTCAACGCAAATCAATATTTCTTATTTTTTGGAAGGTAGTCATGTAATAAGTGGTATAATGTAGAGTCAGCCGACTGTTCTCGCAAAATAAACCCCTTCAGGGTGATACAAGACCCCTCCTTTACTTATCCTAACTTGATTGCGGTTGCCAAGCAACTTGATGCATTATTATAGAATGTGCAGTCTCAGGTGTGCGTTTATAGTCTTTTCATAATGACTTTGAACACAGCTCATCCAATCATAATTTAGAGATGAAACAATCCATGTAAACATTATGTACAACATATCTTCCCCCCAAACATAATTGCATCGACCAATATATTTTCCAAAAAATGTATTAGAGTGCTTACAGTCCAGGCATTGGTCAACCAATTTCATATAAATAAGTTCAACTGAGGCCACTAATTGAAATTACTTGGCAATGGCCACATAAGTTTAACAGCAACTTCACAGCAAACTCTCATATTCAGACATGACTAACACAGCCACACATCTATCCACATGCATATTTAGTTTGTTACCTGATATATGCTAATTCATGCACATAATGCAGATTAGTGAAATACTTATCAGGCTTCAGCTCTTTGGGTCTGTTTGCCCCCAAACAAGCTAACAAGTGAGCAGGATGAACAAATATATGACCTCATTTTCCCATGCAGCATTGCGTTAAGCTACAGCAGTCACAGAAACAAATATATTAACAATTACAGTAAGCCACCCCAGTGGTTAGTGGCACTGAGGGAGTGAACTGCATGCAGATGTACTGTTGAACCATCATGGCTCTTTTTACTGTTAGACCACACAAGAATTAATTCAGTCACAAATGCAATGGAATTTGGCAGCTCTTGAATGTGAATAATAATCATCCCTTTAGAAACACAGAAAGTTTGAATACTACTTTTGTTATTCAAAGATGACTCACAGTATTAATGGGAGAAATACATTTAGTAATAAAAAGCCTGCTTGCATGCTGTCTCCCTAGAGGACATTCAGGAAGCTCCTGAAGGCCACCAGGGCCAGTGGAGTTAAAGCAGAGCTATTTACACATTGAAAGGAAGCCTAATTAAAAGGCACAAACACTTGTTCAGTCTGACAAGATTCAGAGCAGACTTTTTTCCTCTTTTTTGTGTATGTAATATCTGGCAGTATAATGAATCTGTCTAATTGTGAATATTAGTCGGCTTATTAAGTGCATGTGAGATATACTGGATAGCTTGTCTTTTTATATAAAGTATACAGATAATATCTCCAGTGGGATAAACTGTTGAAACTAATAGGTCAGTGGACCATTTACAGCAGCGCTGTATAAAAACTCAAGACTACTCCAACTTAAAATCAACCTTTAAAGGAACAGCCAGGACAAAAATGACAATTCTGTCTTTTGACAATTTATTCACCTTCATGTCACTCTAAACCCTTATGACTTTCTCTCTTCCAAGGATCTCAAAAGGTGAATTTTTGAGGAAGAAAAAGTTGTGTTCCATGAAAGAAAGAAAGTCATGCGGGTTTAGAATGACATGAGTGGACAGAATTCGCAGATGGAATTGTTGAGTGAACTATCGCTTTAAACTTATTGGCTAAGCACCTGGAGTCATGTCTAGACTGTATATCCTCCCCATATGTCCTCAGCAAATATTACAGATCATTAACACAGTGTCTAATTTGTAACCCTGGTGGCAGGTCTCAATTTTTGTTAATCAAACCAACAGCTAAACTGTCAGACTTATTAGTCTGGGCTCAGCGGCACAGACTCGTTTTACAAACCCCTGGGGACTGAAGGTTTTACATGGCTTGACACTAGTTCTCAATTACTTTAACTCAAAATTATAGTAACCCTGCGCTAGCCTGGAGCAGAGGTTTGCTGAGGCTGAGCTGCATTTCACTACAGAGAGAGGTGTCCACATTTCAGCATCAAAAACCTCTCAATAGCGGAAAAACCTCAGAAACATTCAGATCTACCAACTTAAGCCAAAGCTTAATCACGTCTCTCTTTGAAGTATACCTCCAATTAACCATAAAAAAAGAAATAAAAGAAATACTAAGTCTAATTATCAACAGAAAGCTATATATTCTCAGTGACACTACACACACACACACACACACACACACACACAAAGCACTTTCACTATCGTCAGTTTTACTCAATCTTCCCAAGTTTCTTATTACTCAAAAACATCATGTAATCAAGGGAACTTAAATTTACTGAGTTGATTAAACTAAAAAAACAAACAAAAAAAAAATGTCTTGTCAGCTTAACTTATTCCATTTGCTTTAAGACAACATGAATATTTTTGTTTGGTTAACTGAAACTGGGTGGAGGATTTCTTGTTCCCAGCATGCTTTGCACGGGACTCAACAGGTAAAGTAAATGTTAAAATATAGATCATTTTATGTGTCTTTCAAGATGATTATAAAGGGGGAGACTTATTAGTGTTTAATGTTCTGTTATGTTGAGATTTAAAAGAATTTCTGTTGTGTTGTAATTTTGGGGGTTACCATCATGGTGAAGAGTGGAGCTTGAGCTTAGCATGAGGACCAATACATTTTGAGTATTGCTTTATACATTGAGCAATTGAAACTATACAATGCAATACAATACTATGGAATTTTGATTAGTCAAAAGGTAGATAAGAAATGTACTAATATACCTGTATTACTGAATGAATCTGAAAACATTTCAAGCAGTATCAGAATGTTATGTATTTAATACTTAAATTTGCATCGAAACAATCTAATTCACTGAGAAATCTTTTAAAATGTACCTTTTAGTTCTTGTGGCTTTGTTAAGATTCTCTGAAAGCAGTCTAGTGGCCTGTATGAAATATGTTAGGACTAATCTAGGTAACACATTTTGCTTTACTTGCAAAAAAATTAAAAAAAATTATTGTATGGTCCTGATGGTACAAGGTGTCAGGAAAATAAAAGTGGTAGAACACAATATCAAAGTAGACCTGTTGGTTTTGCTTACAAGGAGAATGAAGCAGAGATTAAGCCTTTAAGCCCATTGAAATTCCTGATACATTTATTACTTTATAATTACATGGTAATTATATTAATATTACATTTTGAACATTTCCCCTGGGGCTTTATTTTCACTGAATTTAAAGAGTTACAATGCCTCTGGGGGTGATGTTAGACATGATGTGGTTGATAAGATTTAATTAGTTCGGGCATAAATGATTATGCATCAGTAAAAGTGAGGATGTTAGTTCAAAGTATATTCAATACATAGACAAAGCACTTTGCAATGTGATATTTGTACTTGCCTTACCAATATGGAATATATTAAATAAGAAGGTTGATTGTTTACGTTCAAAGCCATGTTCCAAACTTTTTCTCAGAATAGCAGCGACTTGCATTTTCACACATCCACTCACACTCTCAAAAATTACATTACGCACTCATACATTCAGTAACACTTACAGTTAACTCCTTTCATTCATGGGTTTACTAGTTCAGTGTTTCCCAACCCCCATAGCCCACATCTACCCCAAAACTCCAGTAAGAAAGACCTAATGGCAGAATTGATTTGTAAATGAAATCCAGACGGGATGTTAAACAAACGTCATTTGCACTCTGTGTATGATTAATTTAAACACCATAGAACAGGGCTATTTAATTCCGTTTCAGGAATGGAATTAAACAGCCCTTCCATAAAAGCTCAACAAGTATAAAATATCACCCACCACTGGTACAAATTTTAATGAGAAGTTATGATTTTCAGGTTTAACAAAGCAAAATCGAAATCCTTCCAAGTACCCTCTTTCTTTTTTCTTTTTAAAAGGGGGAAAACAGAATTATCTGATGCTCCCTAGATCTCTCCTACAACAAAAAAGAAGCTTACCTAATTACAAACCATTTCCTCAATGTCTTCCTCTCTGTTTTTCCCATAATTCAGCCCCTAATGGATTTGAAAATGGAATTCCATATCTCTGAGATCTGCTGAGTTCATATTTTGCCATAACAGGATTTAAACCAAATAACCATACACGTCTTCCTACAATGTGACGGCACACTTTGATAAGCTTAAAATGCAAATGTATGAATCACACCCTGACACACTAATACATTCTGTAAGTTACTTACTTATTCAGTCAAAGCTTGGTCTGTCTCTCCTGAACGGATGCCAGGTCTCTATCCTCTTTATTGTCTGACAGACCAAACCTGTCCCTCTCCACCACTGAAATCCAGACTTTTTGCTCTTCAGCCTGGAACCGCATCTATCATTGTCCGAAGACCCTTTAGTCTATCAGCGCGCGAAAGGAAAGGTTGAACGCCACAGGAGAGTGAATCGCTGTTTCTGGCATCCACCAAGGGAGCTCCGCTAAGAATGAGCACATCGACATCAACACCTGACCGTTACAGACGAAGTAAACTAGTGACACACTTAGGTGTACCGCACACACAGTTTGCTGATGAAAAAAATCGCATTTCTTTTTTCCCACCTCTCCACAAAAGCGCAGCACCACTCTTCAAAACCTCTGAGAGAATACATCACCACTTTCTCCTTTATGAGTCACAAAGCACACACATTCACACCTCTGATGTGTTCCTACCTGCTACACACAGGGTGTCTTAAATGCATGCACACTTTTTCTTTCGCACTTACAGAAAAAAGCACATACAGGTCTTTCTTTTAGATTTACATGCACTACAGTTTATGTGTTTAAAACAGTAATTCAAACACACACCTCAAGGAATAGGTTGGCTCTCGAGCTGATGTGCTCAATGTGTGCTGGTTACCTGTGGCTGATGCTCTAGATGCCATAAGGATCAGCCTCCCTGTGATCAGTGTCTGAGTGATCAGCTAAGAGGAAGAGGGAACAGTGAGCATCCAGCACTCTGTCTCCACGACAACGCCCGGCAGATGCCACACCTCCAGTTTCAGGCTGCTCAAGAACAATAAGCGTTTATCTCCACCCTCCCTCTCTTTCTTGCCTTCTCTATCCGTTGTTTCCCACAGTAAAGCCACGCTCACTCGGAGAGAGTGACATGCCCGTGTGAGTGACGTCTTACCAAAAGAGAAGCATGCAGGGATTCTGGATTGGAGCGTCTGTTAGACTGAGTTCCACAAGGGGATTAGGCACTTTTCATCTGTATGACGCACACTAGAAAGGGAGAGAGAGAGCAAAAGAGTAAAAGAGGGAGACCAGAGACAGAGTGTGAGAGAGAGACAGAGGATGGGGTCGTCATGGAGATATTCACCCATGAAGGGAATGTAGGGTGAATGACAGAAAGAGAGAGAGAGAGAGAGAGAGAGAGAGAGAGAGAGAGAGAGAGAGAAAGAGAAAGAGAGTAGCTCAAGGAAAGCCCTAAGATACACACACAACACCACACTTTTCATTAGTTTTCACAGAAAACTATTAGCTTGTGCACTAATTACCAGCCGAAAAATGGCACAAAGGCACTCGTGCTAATTTGCATGCACATATTCTCTCTTTCTCCTCCAGAGCTTTGCTAGTGTAACTGGCTAACCCTGAGGGAGGCCCTTCTACAGCACTGTTGTGCATCTGACTTAATGCTCTAGCCTTCAGATTAAAATATCTGCAGGCAAATGCCTTAAACCCGCCGCCTTCTCAAAGATTACTTAGCACATCTCGCCCCATCCAGCATGGATGCAACGTGAGCTTCAATGTGAAACCCTACTAATGGGACCAGGTGGAGGGCAAATCTCAGCACGATACTTTAGGTAACATGAAATGCCACATCTAATTCATATTAACATGGAGTAGATGACAATCACCTACCATTGGGAGCATGGCAGTCTGTAGTGGATCTTGTAATTAAACCACCCTCCATTAGTTTTTAATGGGTTTATTTCCTCAAAAATGAAAATTCTGTTGTCATTTACTCACCTTCATGCTGTTCCAAACCCATATGGCTTTCTTTCTTCCATGGAACACAAAAGGAGAGGTTTAGTAGAATGTCCAAGCTGCTCTCTTCCATAAAATAAAAGTGGATGGGACTGTCAAGCTGAAAAATGGCACAATAAAAGTATCATAAAAGAAGTCTATGGGTCTGTTCCGAAACCTAGTGAGCGTCCTCCGGATGCAGCATTTTAAGGCATCATAGATACACTCCTGACCCAAAGGTTGTTCTAAATAGTAGGTATCTTAAAGCTACACTATGTAACTTTTGGTCTTGTGGAAGAACATTGTTTTGGTTGTGCTTCAGCTCTGCTCCTCTGCACAGATGAATGTGGTTCGAGGCACCGCTGTACACATGGATACAGGACATCTTATCAGAGTGAATGGACAAATAAAGAGCTAAATAAAGGAAAAGATGGATATCCGAAAACATGTCATCTGAGCAGATAAGTGCCATATCTTATGCTGCTGTTTTGATTTATTGGAAACATTGATGTTTTGAAATAAATGATGTTACAAAAGTTAGATAACGTTCGTTAACATTAGACATAACGATTGCTAGTCTGATAAGGTCAAACGTCGTAAAGTTTTTATAACTGTAGGATATTCTGGCCAGATAGACCACAATAGTAACTAATTTATAGATTGTCATTGTTACCAACCAGTGGTCAACATCATTTCAAGACTCACATGTCCTTGGCAAGTCTAGGACTAAAGGATTTATTTATATAAATTATTGCCGTTAGAAAAAAGAATACACACACGTGCTGCACCTATTACAATATAATTATTGTATTTCACATGTGTGTGTGTGTGTGTGTGTGTGATTACACAACTATACATAAACCATATCAATAAAATATCTTACCTGTCGAGTAAGAAAAAAGCCATCTCTGGGTCGCTTTTAAATCCTTTCAGTTGTCGCCACCTCTGAAAAGCCAAGCCGATGTTAATTCAGGTTTTATTACAGACTCTGTCGCTTTCCCTTTTTTCTTGTAGACTCTGCTCTGTTCGGGGTTTCTTTGTTTTTACAATCGGTAATTCCCCGGAGGTTTGCCATTTTGAATGATCCATGGTCAATTTTTCTCGTTCATTGTGACAACAAACTTTCAGCTTCAGCTACTCCCACACACGTGCTACAGCAGCCAGATCTTATTTTCTCTGTGTACAGATATGATGTCAACACACACGGGCGAATGACATATGTATGCAATTTCCCCCGAAATCCATCCCGACAACATGATTTGGAAGATGGAGTTATATTGCACTCTCTCATTAATAACATTTTGTTATTTTTTAACAAAAAAAAAGTTCAATAGTGTAACTTTAACTATGCTGCCTCATAAGATATCTCGTTTTGGCCACATTTTAAAGTAGCATCCTTTGTATCCTTCCCCGGGTAGGTGGGCCCAAAATGCACCGTGATGAGTTTGGTGGAAAAATAAATCTAAGATGGTAGATGAAGCAAGATAAATTTTAATGATACATTTACTTATAATCAATTCAATACTGAAAAGTATTGATACAAATAGTTTAATATGACAGAAAACTATTTTACCCAAAAAGTGTGTGTGCTATGTATATTTATGCTCATTAGAGTGCATCATTCCTTGCATCACCTGTATTGAAATCAGTTGTGAGTTGATTCTTCTGTGCACTGCGCGTGAAGAGCGCTATTTGAATGACACTAGGGCTGGACTGGTAATCTGGCATACCGGGCATTTTCCCAGTGGGCCGACGCACTTTGGGGCCGATCAGGGGCAGACTGGCCATCGGGAGAACCGGGCCGGCCGTGAAACGGGCCGAATGGGCCGCAATAAGCTGAAATGAGCTGCCGCATTATGCACAACTGGCCACAAAACGGCACCACGATATGCCGAAGGTGGCAGCGATATGCAGAAAAGGACAGCGACCCCCCCACTGAACAACATGGTCCAAATTTTAATGATGACATTTTATGACAATCATGTTTACGTTTTGGCAACAAATCATTAAGAATGAAGCGTCTCTCGCTGTTGTTTTGAATGTTTGACAACCGGAAATGTTCTAGGAACGAAGACATCACTTCCTAAAACCAACAAACATGCTTTAAATAAGTCTATATTCCAAGTATTCTTAAGACATATGATTAGTGTGAGGAACAGACTAAAATTTAAGCTGTTATTCACTGAAAATCTTGCTTGACAGGGAGGTGTGATCACCATTCACTTTCAATGTATGAAAGCAGCTTGGACATTCTCCTATAAATAATTTATTTTCTGTTCCACAGAAGAAAGTCAGTCACACATGTTTTGAAAGACATGAGCATTAGTAAATCATGACAGAATTTTCATTTTTTTAAGCACCCCTTACAAGTCAGCTGTATAGAAGAAGCATTGATGTATATGATCTGATGGTAACTAGTTAGACGAATGTATCTGGGGCATAAATGTATGCAGCATGTGCTCTGTAATAGAATGCCAAATTATTTTTCAAAGGTGCTGCTGTAATTGTAGAGCTCTATCATCTGATTCTGTCATGCTGATCTGATATCAAAGAGATGAAAGCTCACTGTGATTGCACATTCCAGGAGCTGGAATCCCACACACACAAAGACTCCTGCCTGATTCACCCAGATAGAATTACAGTGAAGCTTACACAGGCCAGGCTTTAAACCACATTACAGTAATACAAAAAGGGCCAAAGACCAAAGGCATTCATATTCTGTTTGGTACATACAACAAGTGCGGGCAAAGTGCCAACTGTGTTGCCTTTGTGTATTCGCCTCTTTTTCCATGCATACAAACATGTTTGTGTTTGGTGTATTGTAAACAGTAAAGGTCAGCACCCCTGGAGATGGACAGAGTGTAGGAACAGAGAGAAGGCCACATACACTGCATCTAAATACTCCTCTTTTGAGGGCTTAAAGAAATGAAATGCCATCATTTCTTCCACAGAGCACAAAATGAGAAATTGTGAAGAATGTACTAGTCGTTCTAGACTGAGCTCACTGTCAATTCGGTGACAGCAGTATTGGAAAGTTCTTCAGGTGAAATCGGCCTGTGCTTATCGAAATCTGAAGCACTGCCGCCAGCGTCGGTAGCTGGAAGTGTTGTTAAACGTATGGGCACATGTGAGCTCCATTTTCCTAAAATGTCCACAGAGTGGTGCCAAAAGTGAGTTGTAAATTATGAAATACAGTCAACAGAAATGCTTATTGTATTAATCATGCACCCTAACCCAAACCAAAATGTCAGTGGAGTAAAAACTTAATTTTCTGAGAAAAAAATGCATCCCTGCTCACCACTGTTTATATAAACACATTAACAGCAATTTAATTACTTGAATTACTTCTTGGATTCCATGGGACCAAGACCCATGTCTTGGAGATTGCTCATGCAACATGTTCTCAGTAGTGCTAGTGGAAAAGATTAACATATTTAAATTGATTTAAAAAAGTCTGATTGGGAATGACACTAATTCTGCAGAATGGGCTGATTTCAGGTAACATAAATATTCGGAAGCAACTAGATGATTTCCAGTGTGATGATGTTGGGTCACTCTTATCCATACAATTACTATGAGTGGGGACTGAAGCTTTCTAGCTTTAAACAGAATGAAAAAGCATGAGAGTTAGATTAGTGAGCAAATCATTCTTTTGAATCAGATCATTTTGGAGAAATTGGTTAATAAAACAATATTGCACAAGCAAGAGTGCTGTGCTGATAAAACAGCCATGCTGATTTACGGCCATACGGCACGATTGCGAGTGTGATATTGCTTTTATACAACAGTTTAAAGAACAAGTTAATAAAAAAAATTAGGAAAAACTAAGGACTGTCACAAAAAAAAAAAAATAAATACAATAAATAAAAAATAAAACACATTTGTCCATGGAAATACTTTCTTAGGACACGTATCAGGATCTTCCTTTGCTACTTCAAAAGATGCGCACAAGCCTCCATTCCTAAATCGAAAACGTCACTTCAGAACTAGTAACGACGGCTTGAGCTGTTTCTAACAAGTAATTGGAGAAACAAGGTGTGTGTGTGTGTGTGTGTGTTTGTGTGGTAGAGAGAGAGAGAGAGAGCTTGTGCGATTACCTGTGTCTGTCGCGACTTCCAAGCTGTAGTGTAGTGTTAGTCAACTTGCTGAAGATAATGGGAATTTTGGTCAAATATGTCCTATTTTCTCTGTGTAAAACTAGCCGTCTGAGCAGGGTTCCCCTGAGTATTTCTCGGTAGCTGGTGGAAAAGAGTCATTCACTACAGAAACCTTTCTCTCATCTGCCATGTTGATTACATCTCCTCACAATGCAGAAACTCTGGTATCAGGTAAGCACCCTGAGTATGTGTGATTACTCCATCGGATGTGTCTCTCAGCTGTGATAAACCTTAATGCTGAAGCTGTTCCCAGGTGTAGTGTATTAATTATCTGAGAGATCATGGAGTGAGAGACAATGCCGATGACTTCAAAGAAACCGCTCGCTGACTGACATGCGCTGACTCAGTGCACGTCAAACTCAACTGGCTCATAACACATAAAAATGGTCTTTTGTCACCACCTGCACTGCTCTTACTTACACTTTAGTTTAGAACGGCACTAACACAAGTGGAGCGATACAAACTGTGAAGTGTCCGAGTGCTGATAGTGTGAGACGTCAGTACTCATGGACTGTCTTTCTTCCAATCAGATTCGAGGACTGAAACTAACTGTTGTATAATCAGATTCACAAAACTGGTCAGAATAATTAGTTCCCATGTCAGATATTACTACTACTCTCATGATCACGTCAAGGAGAGCTTGGGCGGAGTCCAGATTATCATTGACTTGACTTGACATTAAAAATAGTGACCAGTAAATTCTTCAGAATCCTTTTGTATTCCTCAGTAGAAAGAAAGTCAGATGTGTTTTAAAAGACATGACAGAATTGTCACTATTAGAACTATTTTTTATCCCATTCTGTACACTGTAACATCTGAGGTTGTTACCCATCCTACCAACCACCAGAGGGAGCCCTCTCCTGAATACTGATCTTCACCCATTTCTTCACTGCTCATTTCCTGTTTACCACATGTATATATAGCCATGCAGTTCCATTGGTCATTGTGAAGTATTGCCAGTTTACCCTGTTTTGCTGAGTGGTTTTCCATTGCCATTGCTTCTTGAGTCATGTTATGACCATTGCCTGTTTTTCTGGATTTACTGCTTTTTGGATGACCCTTTTTTTTTGCCTGGTTGGACTGTCTTTTTGGTTTATTGGATTTATCTGCCTGCTTTATGACTACATCTCTCTGCCTGCTGTTTTGGATTGTTTGCTTGTGTCTCTTTTAATACACTTCCTGCACATGGATCCTAACACCATCTCTCATGGCCAGTGCTTTACAGTTCACTTCACCTACCATGGATCCAGCGGAAGTCTCACGGCTCCAGGCTGCATTTGCATACCAGTGTGAGGTTTTAAAGCGTTATCAAGACCAGCTGAACAACCTACGAGCTGCCAACGAATGTTTGACTCCCTACATTCACTCACTGCCAGCTCCCCATGCTAAACTGGTAAGCTTTGCTCTTTGATGGTTCTGCTGAGAAATGCTGGGGTTTTTTACGACAGTGTAAAGTCTTTCTCTAACCAACCTGAATCATTTTATCAAGATGCCAAGAAATGTACCTTTTGATGTGTCTGCTTACCGGTAAAGCACTCGATTGGGCTGCCGCTGTTTGGGACAAAGATCCTCAAATCCAGACCTCGTTTGACTACTTCGTTCAACAGATCCACAAAGTCTTCGAGTATCCAGAGGGTGGTCAAGATATCTCTGTTCAGCTGCTTCATTTATGCCAGGGCCATCGATCTAGCAGACTACGCAATTCTATTCTAAGTGAGGGTTCTACTCTGTCAGAATTCATTACCATGGCTATCAAGATGGATAACCTGCTTCGTAATGCTCCACGGACCCAGTTTCACTCCGCTTCTAAGTCTACAGTCTCAGTACAGGCACAGGCATCCACTGAATCACGTGAACTTATGCAAGTTATTTACGCCCGTGTTTCTATGGAGGAACGCCAACGTCAACGTAACGAAAAACTTTGCTATTACTGTGGTGAACCAGGTCATCTCAATGCTGCATGCCCACACAAGAAATCAAGTTCCCATGAATCAAAGCTGAAAGTGAGTACCACAAATTTTGTATCACCTATCCTTCACAGTTTTTTGTTGCCTGTAGAGATCTCCATTGGTGATCTGTAAAAAAGTGTATATGACTTATTGGATTCTGGGGCTGCTGTGAATTTCAAATCAAGAGATTGTACAAGAACTCAATATACAGTACCCACTATTCAATGCATTCCAACAATTAATATCACCACAGTTGACAATGCTCCCATTGGTACTGGTATAACCCAACAGACTGTTCCCATAACCATCAAGATTGGACTATTTCATGTGGCTGGCCATCCACAACCCTTCTATATCCTGGAACCAGGGTGAGCTTACGCAATGGTCAAGTTTCTGTCATGAACATTGTCTCCATGTTGCTGTCTCCATGCCTTGTCTTACCACCACCATTGAAAGCCCTGAATTCCAAACAGTAACCATGAATCCCGAGGAGTATACAGAATTCAATGAAGTTTTTAGTAAAGTCAATGCTACTCAACTTCCTCCTCACCATCCATGGGACTGCACCATTGAACTTCTGTCTAATACAGTTCCACAGAGAAGCAAGGCTTATCCATTGTCACACCCCGAGACCCTAGCTATGGAAACATGCATCGAGGAAGCCCTTGCCTCCGGTTACATCCGTCCCTCCACCTCCAGCAGCTGCAGGTATTTTCTTCATGGAGAAAAAGGATGGAGGTCTACGTACATGTATCGACTATCGAGGCCTGAACTCTGTCACCTTGAAATACCATTACCCACTGCCACTTATCCCCTCAGCCCTTGAACAAGTCCTTGAGGCTAAAATTTATACTAAGCTCGATCTAAGAAGTGCTTATAACCTCATCAGAATCAGACCAGGGGGCACTATGAATATCTGGTCATGCCGTATGGACTTGCTAACGCCCACTCTGTTTTCCAGTCTTTTGTCAGTGAGATTTTCAGAGACCTACTGAATCAGTGTGTGGTGACCTACATTGACGACATTCTCATCTACTCTCAAAACAAGGAACAACATATCCAGCTTGTCAGGACAGTCCTATCACGTCTCCAGGAACACCAGCTATTTGTCAAGACAGAGAAATGTGAGTTTCATATCTCCCACACCACGTTCCTAGGTTACAATATCAGCCACCAAGGTGTAGAAATGGATGTCTCTAAAATCACAGCAGTTACCGAATGGCCTCGACCTTCCACAATCAAAGAAATACAGCGGTTTCTGGGCTTTGCCAATTTCTACTGCCACTACTGAAACTACAGTGTCATTGCAGCTCCACTCACGTCATTGCTAAAGGGAAAACCCAACAAGTTGCCATGGAACGACGCCGCATACCAAGCCTTCATCTCCCTCAAGTCAAGCTTCACGACTGCTCCTATACTGAAACACCCCGTCCCCAATCTTCCTTTCATCATTGAAGTAGACGCCTCTGATTGTGGGATTGGAGCGGTCCTGTCACAATGTCATGGAACCCCAGGCAAGCTTTACCCTTGTGCATTTCTCTCCAGAAAGTTAAATTCTGCTGAATGAAACTATGAAGTTGGAAACAAGGAATTACTTTCCATGAAGGCAGCACTCGAAGAGTGGTGTCACTGGTTAGAGGGGGCAGTCCACCCGTTCCAGTTATCACTGATCACTGACGTCAAGCCCGGTGGTCATTGTTCTTCACCAGGTTCAATTTTACCATCACTTACCGCCCTGGCAGCAAGAATAGCAAAGCAGATGCACTTTCACGTAGGCATGATCCACCCCACATCCAACCTCATCCTGGATCAATCCTACAACCATCTGTCATCATTGCACCGATTAGTTGTGATCATGGAAAAAATACAACGAGCACAACAGCATGAACTGTCACCACCTGACTGCCCCCCAACCAAGCACTTTGTACCACAAGCTCTATGTCTGAGAACTATCCAATGGGTCCACACTTCATTGAGCACAGGACACCCTGGCATCCAAAGAACAATAATTCTGGTACGTAATTCCTTCTGGTGGCCATCTGTAATTCGTGATTGTTACTAACTATGTGAAGTCTTGTCAAGTGTGTGTACAATCTAAGACCCCCAGGTAACTGCCCACGGGATTACTCCAACCACTGCCAATACCTCAAAGACCATGGTCCCACCTGTCCATCGATTTAGTCACCGACATGCCAAACTCCAACAGATACACCACCATACTGGTAATTATCAACCAAGTTTCAAAATCATGTGGACTTGTCCCTCTCAAGGGTTTACCCACGGCTATGGCAACTGCTAGTGCTCTATTCCACCAAGTAATTCATTCCCATGTCAGATATTACTACTACTCTCATGATCACGCCAAGGAGAGCTTGGGCGGAGTCCAGATTATCATTGACTTGACATTAAAAATGGTGACCAGTAAATTCTTCAGAATCCTTTTGTATTCCTCGGTAGAAAGAAAGTCAGATGTGTTTTGAAAGACATGACAGAATTGTCACTTTTTTTTTTTTATCCCATTCTGTACACTGTAACATCTGAGGTTGTTACCCATCCTACCAACCACCAGAGGGAGCCCTCTCCCGAATTCTGATCTTCACCCATTTTTTTCACTGCTCATTTCCTGTTTACCACGAGTGTATATCGCCATGCAGTTCCATTGTTCATTGCGAAGTATTGCCAGTTTACCCTGCCTTACCGAGCGTTTTTCCATTTGCCATTGTTTCTTGATTCAGGTTATGACTATTGCCTGTTTTTTGGATTTACTGCTTTTTGGATTACACTTCGTTTTGTTTGCCTGGTTGGACTGTTTATTGGATTTATCTACCTGCTTTATGACTACATCTCTCTGCCTGCTGTTTTGGATTGTTTGCTTGTCTCTTTTAATAAACTTCCTGCACATGGATCCTAACACCGTCTCCATGGCCAGTTCTTTACATACACACAGAGTTTGGTTCTTTACAGGAGTGATGACGACAACAGTTCCGAAAGAGTTGGGACAGTATGGAAAATAGTAATTAAACAATTGTGATTTGTAACTTGTATTCACCCTGTGCTACATTGAAAGCACGGCAACATCAAACCACATACTGTCCAGATTACAAGTGCATTGCTGCGCTAAACAAAGTGCGAGTGCTAGATTGGCCTGCCTGCAGTCCTGACCTGTCTCCAAATGAGAAAGTGTAGCACAATATAAAGCGCGCAGTATGGCAACGAAGGCCCCGTGCAATTGCATAATGGATGAATGGGGGAAAATTCTGCTTGCTAAACATAACTTGTGTCTTCAGTGCCCAAACACTTAAGTGTTATAAAAGCAATGATGTTACACAGTGGTAAACACTCGACTGTGAGTGTGTTGCAATCATTTGATTTGAAGCGAGTGTATATATATACAGTAAACATTAAATTCACAAAGTAAAACTTCAAATAATGTTGTTGTACCACTTTCAATATAGCACAGGGTGAATAGAATTTACAAATTTGTTTTGTTTGTATTAGCATTTTCCATACTGTCCTAACTTTTTGGGAATTTTCTGGCTTGTACAACTGAATTCATTCCCCAAAAAATCAGGTACTAACAACTCAATTTTAATTAGATACATGTGTATTGTGTTCCGAACCAATGAGCAACTACTGTAGTTGTTAATCCAGAGGCGCCACTCTCTTTTAGACACTGACACTAGTATGAGATGTGTGTCTCTCTTCTCCAGGAGTGGTGCAAGCAAATCAGAGACGTGTCTTGACTCACAAGTTTTTGACACCAGTCTGTCTCTCTCCACTATAGTTGAGCCAACCAGTCTAGCAATCTAGGGAGAACTTTAGGTTACTCACATAATCCCTGTTCTCTGATAACATGAAGTGAGGTATCTCACTAAGGTAACACCTCAGGCGAGATCGATTGTGGAAGCTCAAATGACACAACGTCTTTCAAGATTGACAGACCAATTGGTACAGCCCTTATGGAGTCCCACCTCCCTAATATAAACACCAGCTACCTGTTGCTGCCTCATTCTCCGCATATATCTTCTCTGTGTGAACTTCAAGGAGGGCAATGATGTGAAATACCTCACTTCATGTTATCAGAGAACCGGGGTTCTAAGGGATATAGACAACTCCCAAATTGCAGATATGCTGGCTGAAGCAGACGTCACAAGCAGAGAAAACGCAGAACCTAACATTTGTTCTGAATCACACTTCCTGAGATTCAGGAGATTATATCAGAAAACAGAAGTATATGGCTCCGCTTATGCATCCCTCCCCAACATATTGGGCTGTTAAAACATATGTATTTGTGCTTACTGTACAGTATGTTGCATTCCTGCCTCAAGGACAGAGTGAGTCACAGAAGGCTCTGTAACATCCAGTCTATAAAATCTTACAAATATGTGAGGAGATGACCAACTCACCGCAGCATAAATCTCTTGGACTGAAATGCCCTTAAATAGCACCCAAGGCGTGGCAATACCCCTTGTGGAGTGAACCCGTAGTTCCTCTGGGGGTTGATGATTAGAGCTATTATAACATAACACAATCGCATCTACCACCCAATGAGAGAGGCGCTGGCGAGGAATTCGCTTAGCAGTCGTGAGAGCGAGTAACAAAGCTGTCTTTAAAGAGAGCAGCTTTAACGTGATACTCTCTAGTGGTTCAAAGGGAGGCTGAGACAGTGCATTCAAGACCATGGACAGGTCCCACGATGAAACAACCGGTCAAGAAACTGGGTGTAACCTCCGAATGCCACTCATAAAACAACAAATAAGTGGGTGCTGGCACAAAGTGCCAGAGTTGATACCTAGATGGCATGCTGATTTAGCAGCCAAATAGACTTTGCCTGTAGAAAAGGCTCTGCCCTTATCCAAAAGGTCTTGCAGAAAACAATACATCCGTCACTGAACACAAGTACGGAACGATATGTCTGCCTGCACACCATCATTCAAACACTCCCCATTTGAGATCATATAATAAATGCGTCGAGGCTGCTCTCGCACTCTGGATTGTTTCAATCACTTTCGGGGGCAAACCGATGCTATTTAAGTGTAGCCTCTCATGAGCCAGGCCCAGAAAGCCAGTATCTGAGGAGAGGGATGGAAAATCTCCCCACGTGCTTGAAAGAGAAATCCTGTGCAGCGGCAGAGGCCAGGGGTGGTTGTAAAGCAGTTGTACTATCTCTGCCATCCACAGCTTCCCTGGCCATTTCGGAGCTATTAGAATAAAAGAATGACCGAACTCCCTCACTCTCCGCAGCGTCGGTCATATCAGGCTCATTGGGGGAAACACATATAGTAACATGTGAGGCCACGGGTGGGCTAGCGCATCCACACCCAACGGTGCATCGTCGCCCACCAGGGAGAAGAACAGAGGATATTGCGCATCTTCACGATGCGGAGGCTTCCTGACCATATATCTGCCATATGAGGCTCACCACTTGAGGGTGAAGCTTCCATTCTCTGTATAGAGGATTTCCTCTGGACAGCAAATCCACTCCCCTTTTCATTATGCCCGGAACATTCGTTGCGTGTAATGACAACAGGTTTGTGCTGCTCCACATAATCAGTTTCTCTGCCAAACTGTGAAGCTGGCGCGAGCAGATTTCCCCTTGCCGATTTATATAGGATATCATCATCGTGATGATTCCTGAGAAAACTCACAAAATGTCTGAGAGCTAGAAACACTGTTAGCAGCTCCAGAAAGTTTCTGTGCTTTTCTCTCAGTGCGGGAGTTCAAACACCTCTCACTGTCCTGCCCTCGAACACAGTGCCCCAGCCTGTGAGAGAAGCGTCCGTCGTAACCACTTTTCTTATTATAATGGGGCCCAATGGGCATCCTGTCCTGAGAAAAGAGGGGACTCTCCAATAGTGGAGAGTGTTCATGCATTCTGATGAGACGATCACTCTGCGACTGAGGTGGTGCTGACGACCCAATCACAGTGGCGCTGTCCAGTTCTGAAATTCCCTCATTCACAATAACCCCAGGGGAATCACGGCCACTGTTGAGGCCATCAAGCCCAATAGCCAGAGACACATCCTTTGAGAAAATGATCCCCCCCTTTGAAAAAGGGAGATGCAGGTGTGAAATGCTTTGATGCGCTCCCCCGAAAGGAACACTCGAAGCTGAATGGAGTTCAGTCTGAGCCCCAGATAAATTATCTCTTGCGAGGGAATAAGACAGCTTTTTCTTGGTTTATTTTGAATCCCAAGCTCTCCAAATGTGTCACCAGTGTGTTCGTATTTCTCTCCACTTGCCGCTGAGATGTTGTGCATAAGAACAAATCATCCTGATAAGCCAATACCCTAATACCGCATTTCTTAGGGGTTTCAGAGCTGACTCCACACATTTGGTAAATACCAGAGGTGCTAGAGAAAGTCCAAAAGGGATTTTCACGTACTCGTAGGCTCTGCCCTGATTAGCGAACCTGAGATATTTCCTGTGAGTAGCGCCAATTCTCGGCATGAGCAGGCGAGGTGGCACCATCTAGTGGTGAAGAGGGGAGCTGCGATAGCAGCCCAGGGGTGATAGATATATTTATTGGTTTTATTTTTGTGTGGTCTTTTTTTTTCTGTTTTCACACACCACTGTGCCCTCGGCCTGGATGCAACAGAGAACAATTTATTATTGTTGTATGACTGCTTGTGCAAACTTCCTCTTTTGCCCTCAGAACAAACCCCGTGGGTGGAGGGTGAAGATAACTTGCGGAGGACACTAAAAGAACCTGTGCATCCGCTCCACGCACAGTTAGCAGTGGAACACTTGAACTTTCTGCTGTTTGAACCATATTTGCAGACATATCCCTTCTTCGTTTCCCCATGGGAGGGAAAAAGGTGTCAGCCTCATGAGAGATTGGGACAGAGAAGCCCTGGGTGCTGTCTCCAGACCCCTCCTGGCAAATTTGACTGACCTCAGGTCACCTGCCTCTTCTTTCCCCCCCATCCCCACCAAGAGTTAGTGGGACGGTGCTTTGCAGCTGCAGCCGCAAAGAACTGTTTGGGTTTAGAGTGGCCAGGTTTCTGTTGCGGAGCTGTATTACCCGGTTGTTGAGGTGGGGCCAGACAAGAAGGCTGGTAGACAGACTGTCCTCCTCTCTAGGAGGGCCTGAAACCTCCTCAGTTTGGCTGGTAAGATGCACTGTTGGCGCATAGCTGAAACAGTGGCGCCAAACAGAGCTTTCGGATCCACAGGGGCATCCAAAAACTCCACTTTTCTTTGTCTGAAAGTCCCAACAAACTCAGCCACAAAGCTCTTTCTCCCACATCAGCCAAGCTCATGTATCATACATGAACTGCGCTACATGACGAACGCAAATTCAGATTCGTGATTACGCAGTTAGATTTGGGAGATCCCGAATCCAACTGATGTCCCATTTCCTCTAATAATTCTGCCTGGTAGGCCGTGAGGAGAGATATCATATTCAGAGCCCGAAACGCTAATGCTGAGGATCTGTGAAGTTTTTTTAAAAAGAGAGGCTGCGAAGCCTTTACGGCAATTACTGTTGACCGGCAGCTAGAGTGCAAGTGGTTCACAACTGACAGTTCCATGGTGGGGGGGTGGGGGGCCATACCCAATTCCCCCATGTCCTGGACATCCAATCTCGAGAAACCCTTAACAGGCACCAGGTGTGAGAAGGGTTTGTCCCAAAATCCAGTACGGCCGGAACAAATTGCCTTTTTCCGTCATACAGATCTCGAACAGCTCCTGGGCCTGGCGGCTGGGTTGGCCACTCTAACGACAGTCTGGCTGCGGCCCTGCGACAGACTTCAATGAGATCCAGATCAGTTTGCACAGGGGAAGGGGCACTTCCTCCCTGTGCGCTCGGAGGCCGGGACAAATTCTGGGGGAGAATAGCATCCTCATCATCTTCCTCGAGGATATCTGACGACACTTCATCCTCGCCATCATCTTCCTCTCCCGCTAACCGGCCTTCAAACAGCGGAGGAAGAGTTGACGATGCCTCGTCCATCAACTCCCCCCATGTGCATGGGCTTCGAGAACTCTCCATAACCTCTTCTCCCATGAGAGACGAGAGACACAGGTCCTTCTTCCCCCCACCGCCACACTAAGTCTTCTTTCTCAAACTTTTTGTGAGAATGAAGCACAGTGGGGAACGCCATCGGACCTCGATAGCACAGCTTGAGCATGTTTAGCGCCTAAGCATGCAATACAGAGAATATGTGAATTCTTTGCAGAAATCCACGCACCTCACGCACATGGGTGAGGAGGAAGGCCTTTCTCCCTGGGGCTCTCAGGAACTTTGGCTGTGGCCATGATAGAGCTAGCACCCTCTTCATATGGTAAGTCCACCATGATGTGAAAACTCAGTAGTACGGAGCAGTTTATTAATAAAAAACTATTTTCCCTTCTCTTAAAAGTGGGGTGAGTGCTGTAAAAGTCAGGAAAAATCACTGGAAAGTGCTAAGTTTTCTTACAGAAGAAAAAAGAATATTTGCCTTAACACGTTAGTTTACTCTTTTTTTTTTTTTTTTTTTTTTTTAAGTCTACAAACTAATTAAATTGCCACTCAACAAAAATACGGAGGAAAATTGCGTTCAGAAGATACCTTGCATCTCCGTCGATGAACAGTTAAGCAATAATCCAAAAATGCGTATGCTGAGGACAGCTTCCGAAAATCTTCCACGGGGAAGAGAGCGAGAATGAGGCAGCAACAAGTAGCTGTGGTTTATATAAGGTAGGTGGGACTTCTTAAGGGCTGCAGCGATTGGTCTGTCAGTCTTGACAGATGTTGTGTTACTGGAGCTTTTGCAATCAATCATGTCCGAGGCGTTCCCTTAGTGAGATACTGAACGAGTGTTAGAAAGAGAACCCATATATTATGGTTTAGAGAGAGCACTCTCTCTAACTTTCTCTCACTTAGCTGCAGCTAAATGAGAATAAACAAAACATGGCACCTTTGTAGACGACTGTTTATTAAAAAAATGCCAAAAGATAATATGTCTCTGGTGGCTAATATCACTTTGATTAAAATAGCTAAACATGTAAGACTGTTGGCATCCATGTTTATTGTTCACAGCCATAAGGCGCCACAGCAATATGGTTATCACTAAGTCAACCATTGCAAGTTCAGGATTGACTCCTGTATTCCATTAAAACATGGAACAATACATTTGTGGATTCACTCCCATATTAACATGCAGGGGTCACTCCAAAAACTTTGTGGTGCCTAGGCTGTGTAAAAAAAAAATCTGACCTAAAAAAAAATACAGTATATTTCGACCAACAACAAAAAATATTTTATGTCAGCGCATTGAGAACATGGCATTAGTTTAACAAAAACACAAATTCTGTTTTTTTAACAACACTTACAAATCTAAGTTGATCTGACCCAAGAAAAAAAAGTTGCAATTAAAATTGTGGAAATAATATTTTACAATGAAGTAACATTTAAAGGAATATTCCGGGTTCAATACAAGTTAAGCTCAATCGACAGCATTTATGGCATAATGTTGATTACCACAATAATTAGTCCCTACATGTCCCTCTTTTTCTTTAAAAAAGAATAAAAGAAGAAGTAAAAATCGAGGTTATAGTGAGGCACTTATAATGGAAGTGAAGGGGGCACATTTTTGGAGGGTGGCGCTTATAATTTTATAAAAGCACTTATCTTAATTCTTCAGTTAAAACTGTATTATTTGAGCTGTAAAGCATAGTTTCCAGGGATTACAGAGTTTACGTTTTTTTTTACACAGAAAAAGTACGTGATTTTATTACACTAAAATAATTTTATCACTCATTGTTTTCATCTTGTGAGTATTTTTAAGTTTACGGATTGGCCCCATTCACTTCCATTGTAATGCCTCACTGTAACCCAGATTTTTACTTTTTTTAAATAAGGAAGGGAAATTTATCAATATTATGCCACAAATGCTGTTGATTGTGCTAAACTTGTACTGAACCCGAAACATCCCTTTAAAGATCTTTTTACTGATGTTTTGGGAATGTTTATCAAAGACAGATCATGTTGAAGAAGGTACAGTGAGGAACATACTGGATCATTGCTACACAACAATAAAGGATGCATATTGCTCTGTCCCTAGAGCAGTTTTGGGACTCTCTGATCACTGTCTGGTTCATCTTCTTCCAACCTACAGACAGAAATTAAAATCTGCTAAGCCTGTATTAAGGACTGTAAAGAGATGGACCAACGAAGCAGAGCTGGAACTACAAGCCTGCTTTGACTGCACTGATTGGAGTGTTTTTCAGGCTGCAGCCACAGACCTGGACGAGCTCACAGATACTGTTACATCATATATCAGTTTCTGTGAGGATATGTGCATTCCTACTAGGACTTATTTAACATTTAACAACGACAAACCATGGTTTACAACGGAACTCAGGCAGCTTTGTCAGGCCAAAGAGGATGCATACAGAGTTGGGGATAAAGTCTTGTCCAATCAGGCCAGGAACACACTGAATAAAGGGAATCAGAGTGGCTAAAAGAAGATACTCTGAGAAGCTGAAAAACAAGTTTTCAGCTAACGAACCTGCATCAGTGTGAAGTGGCATGAAACAACTTACAAATTACAGGACTCCTACCCCCAACCCTGTAGGGAACCAACAACTTGCTGATGACCTTAATATGTTCTACTGCAGATTTGAAAGGCCCAGTGTCACACCCCACACCCACTCTGACCTTCACTTCACACAAACACCAACACCTCCTGCAACCCCCCTCCTCCCATCTCCTGCTACTCAACCTGCACTTAAGATCTGTGAAGATGATGTGAGCCGCGTCTTTCGAAAACAAAGGATAAGGAAAGCACAGGGCCCAGATGGCGTTTCACCTGCATGTCTTAGATCCTGTGCTAACCAGCTGGCCCCCATCTTCACACAGATCTTCAATAGATCACTGGAGCAGTGTGAAGTCCCATGCTGCTTCAAACATTCCACTATCATCCCCATCCCAAAGAAACCAAAAATCACAGGACTTTACATTTTTTATGCATTTGGCAGACACTTTTATCCAAAGCGACTTACAGTGCCCTTATTACAGGGACAATCCCCCTGGAGCAACCTAGAGTTAAGTGCCTTGCTCAAGGACACAATGTTGGTGGCTGTGTGGAATTGAACCAACAACTTTTTGCTTAATAGTTCAGTGCTTTAGTCCACTACACCACCACCACTCCAACAGGTCTGTAGACTTAGTGACTACAGACCTGTCGCCCTGACATCTGTGGTCATGAAGTCATTTGAGAGACTGGTGTTGGCCCACCTGAAGGACATCACTGGACCCTTTCTAGATCCCCTTCAATTTGCTTATCGAGCAAACAGGTCTGTGGATGATGCAGTCAACATGGGATTGCATCATATCCTGCAACATCTGGACAGACCAGGGACATATGCAAGGATCTTTTTTGTGGACTTCAGTTCGGCTTTCAACACCATCATCCCAGCTATTCTCCAGACTAAATTACACCAACTCTCTGTTCCCAAGTCTATCTGTCAGTGGATTACCAGCTTTATGACAGACAGGCAGCAGCTTGTGAGACAGGGGAAATTCACTTCCAGCACCTGTACAATCAGCACTGGTGCCCCCCAGGGATGTGTGCTCTCCCCACTACACTTCTCCCTCTACACCAACGACTGCATCGCCAAGGACCCCTCTGTCAAGCTCCTGAAGTTTGTAGACGACACCACTGTCATCAGCCTCATCCGAGATGATGATGAGTCTGCATACAGAAGGGAGGTTAAACAGCTGGCTGTCTGGTGCAGTCAAAACAACCTGGAGCTGAACACGGTCAAAAGAGTGGAGATGATAGTGGACTTTAGGAGGAACACCCCAACAATGACCCCCCTCACCATTCTAAACAGCACTGTGGTAGCAGTGGAGTCATTCAGGTTCCTGGACACTACCATCTCACAGGACCTGAAGTGGGAGACCCACATTTACTCCATTGCGAAAAGGCCCAGCAGAGATTGTACTTCCTTCGCCAGTTGAGGGAGTTCAACCTGCCACAGGCGCTGCTGATACAGTTCTACTCAGCGGTCACTGAGTCTGTCCTCTGCACTTCAGTAACTGTCTGGTTTGGTTCAGCTACGAAATCAGACATCAGAAGACTACAAAGGACAGTTTGGACTGCTGAGAGGATTATTGGTTGCCCCCTGCCCCCCCTTCAAGAACTATACACTTCCAGAGTGAGGAAAAAGGCTGGAAAGATCACTCTGGACCCCACTCACCCTGCCCACTACTTTTTTGAACTGTTGCCTTCTGGCCGACGCTTCAGAGTTCTGAGCACCAGAACTGTCAGGCACAGGAACAGTTTTTATCCCCAGGCTATCCATCTTATGAACAGTTAAAACTGCCCCTTTGAGCAATAATTAATGTGCAATACACAGCTTAGTCTTTTTATATTATCCAACACATCCTACCTCTTCTGCCATTACATTCCCTTGCACTGTTTCCCATTTTTTTTATATATATATACATATATATATATATATATATTGTCTATTGTGTATTTTATATATACTTTTTTCTTTTCAATATTTATCTATTTTGTATTCAATTTTCATTCTTTTTTAAAAGTCTTGTTGCTGTTTTTGTATTGTTGTGTACTGGAAGCTCCTGTCACCAAGACAAATTCCTTGTATGTGTAAGCATACTTGGCAATAAAGCTGATTCTGATTCTGATTATATTAACATTACTGCAAGAACATTTGTTTGTTACTTTGAACAAACATTTTAACAGAACATTAGCCAAAGTTCTGAGAATGTTCCCAGTTAGCAGAAAATGTGGCCAAAGGAAATTTTATTTAGTGTACTGTAGGTGTGAAAATGGTACTGGATGGTGGTGAGGATTGATGTTTTGATGAAAGTTAAGCTTTTGAGTCACTTTAAACCTACAAGTCCCCACATAGACAGATGATTGAATACACTAACAATAATTAAGCACCACCTAACAGCTTTATGCACTGAAATGCCAACAACAAAGACAACATTTGAAGAGACAATTGTTGTGCATTCTGTATGAATAAACAATGAAACATTCTAAAGTAAACAACTATAAAAACAACCAATATAATTATGCAGGAGATGCTTTGATGTTTCTTTTAATGTCTGTTTATTTGAGGCATCTTTGTTTGAAAGCAACAAATAGAGATGCGCCAAGACATGATGGCTTAATTTGACCAAAGTAAAAGGAGCTTGGAATGAGATGCATTCATTAATGTCTCTTTTCACATGTATGCCATGCAAGAAAAATGAGTGAGGATTGTGCATCATTGCGTGTCAGAGTTTAAGTGTGAACAGAACACACTTAAAGGCTTCCTCAACTCTCTCTCTCTCTCTCTCACACACACACTCCATATGTAGCCTCTCACTGGCCAGTCAGTTGCCATGGGAAACCACCAGAGCACATTAAAAAAAAAAAAAGTCCTCAAGGGACTCCTGCCACGAGCAATCCTATCCACTGAAATACACTTAGCAGTGTGTGTGACAGAGCGCAGTTTCAGAGATGTGGACAATTCAGTTTCTCACCCCTTGCCTCATAAAAGTAATAGAAGCCCATTTGTCAGCACTCTAATAAAACAACCGTGGAAAGCATTGAGGGGTCCTGCTGTGCTCAGATATTGAGCAAAACACTCAAGAATATTGAATAATAATTGGGGAGTACAAATATAAATCTGAAGAACAAGGCAAAAAATAGACCAATCCACACTTAAATCAAACTTAACTGGGACTCAGTTTGTGATTTATGAAGGCAGTGGAATGTAAAGCTTTGACCCTTTATTTTATTTAAATATATGAACATTTGTAAATAGGGATATCAATCATACCTCAACATGACATGGTGAATTCAAAAAGCACTATGTAAAAAGTATGTATAAATACTATTTTGTTTGACCTCAGGCAAATGGGGTGATTCTCATGAAACCTGTCAAGAAAATGTCCTGGTCCTATTTTACTTCAAAATCAAAATAAACAAATGAGAAATTATATTTTACATATAGAAAATTAAGCCTATTTTAGGACTATTAAGATTTTTACTTTGTAACATTATTTTCAGGACAGTTATGCACATTTTACCACCAAATTCTCATTACCACAACATGAAAAAATGATGTATTATTTGAATTGTGAATTATTTATACATCATAGTTGTACTCCCTTTGTATTTGCTTGTGTTTTTTATGAATTTCATAAAAAAAAAAAAAATACAGCACCATCTTTTTACTGTAATGCTGTAAAAAAAATTAGTGTTACGGTAATGAAAATGATCATTGAAAACAATGGGAAAAGAAAAAATTAAATGTTGTTACAGTTTGGTGGGTAAAATATGAACAGATCAATATTTAAGTCCTTTTGTTTCTATAAATTCTCCTCTCTTCCCAGTAGTTGGCGATATGCATGAAGAATGTGATTCGACAAAAACAAACGAAGAAAAATTTGAATGTGAAAGTGGAGATTTATAGTAAATAAAGGACCTAGACATTGATCTGTTTCTCACGAACACATCATATCGCTTCTGAAGATATGGATTAAATCACTGGAGTCGTATGTATTACTTTTATGCTGCCTTTATGTGCCTTTTGGAGCTTCTAAGTTCTGGCCACAATTCACTTGCATTGTGAGGACCTACTGAGCTGGGATATTCTTCTAAAATCTTTGTTTGTGTTCAGCAGAAGACAGAAAGTCATACATCTTGGATGGTATGAGGGTGAGTAAATGCTAAGAGATTTTTCATTTTTAGGTGAACTATCCCTTTAAATGTGCAGTATGTAAGATTCAGAAACCCTTGTTATTAATGACACCTGTGGCCGTTAATTGAACTGCAGCCAGCTACCTGTTGCCTGTGCTAGTGCACACACTCCATTGGGACCGGAGCAAGCATCGACCAAAACAATGACCTAACATACAAAGTGACTGAACGTGATTCACTGACATCATGCTGACAGATGAGGAAGCATAATTAAAATTACAGTTCTGATTGTTTTACTACAAACTTTGAGACTGTATATTATATTTAACTCTCCAGTGCTGGAACAGGGCTAAAACAAAGTGTGGATACAGGTCTGACTATGCCAGACTGTAGTTTGAAGTAATCACTTTTCTTTGCATGATACATTGACTGCATTTATAAAACAGCCTATGTTGGCATTAGCTAGCTAGCCAGCTTTATCAATAGCTGTTAGCTAAATTTGGTGGATGATGACAGTAGCTGTTTATAAAATAGACTGTACATTATAAATATGTTGACACAATTCAGTATTGATGTGATTCCATCACAACTGTTATTTTGATATATCGATGCGCTATTCTTTTTATAATAATAGATTGTATATATTTCCTGTATAACCAAGTTACATTGCACTAATGAATGGGTCTTTTTGCATTATCTTGAACATTGTCTTGCATTCATTTCATGTGTTATTGTAGTTTACTTTGCTGAATAATTACAGATTAACATTGTTTATGACAGTTACTGTGCAGGCAAGATCAAGTTAGCTAAAATTACACAGATCAATCCTTATGGCACTATATTTCACATGCTTTGCAGTTATGTAAGCTTACCTGTCCAATAAGAAGAACGCCAATTCCGGGTCGGTTTTGATCCCCAAAACGTATAAACGTCACATCCTTTGGATTTTCCCGGCAAAAGCGACCCGCTCCCTTCGCATGAAAATCAGTCTACAGGCTTTAATAGGCAACCTAGGAAGTCCGGCAAGGGCTCATTTTTTAAGTTGTGTTACAAGCCGTTCACACATTGGCATAAAAAAAAAAAAAAAGGCAAATATTACATAAAAAATGTTTCAATGCAAAAACTCGTAATGGTGCTTAACGTAGGCTTCATTTTCTTAATGCAAAATAACATTTCACATTTTTTGCATTGATTTGGGGTTAAACATGACCAGGACATTTATATTGACAGGTTTCGTGAGAATAGGCAAACATTTTGTGGTCTGGAATTTCAGCAGACATCAACAGAAACATAAGATTCTTTCAAAGAAATAGAACCTTCACCAACATTCTGTGAACAGTGGCAAGTGATCGCTCATTTTAGAACTAATGGTGTGAGAGCTCTTCAAGACAGTGAGGGGGTGTCTAATTGGCAGAGACAAAGTGAAGGTTAAGTCTCCATCTTGTGGCCATTAATCATAATATTGCCAGATGTGTCTCTCACAACCTTCCCTCCACAACGCAAGTATATTACTTTAACATTTAGTTTATTGACACATAAAAATGCTTTATAGGAAAGTGCAAACTGTACAGTATATTGTGTCAGTCACAATTATCTAAGCATGTAACTGAGCATAACACTACTAAATAAATCTACACCTTAATTTCCAGTTACAATTTCAACTGTGTATATTAATGTATGCAGCATATGGCACTTTCCAGGAATAACGTACATTGGTGTCCTAATTGACATTTTAAAAGCATTATATTTAGCACACCGTATAAAGGTAACACTATATATTATGGCTGCATTCGTTAACATTAGTTAAAAACATAAGTTAACATGAACTAACAATAAACAATTTTACAGTATTGCAAAGTGTTACCTATATAATTAACCAACCATGAAAATTGCTGGTGGTTTTAGCCTGTCCTAACTCACCACTTAAATCCCAAGGGTTTAGACTTCTCAAATGTAACAATCAAAATCATATACTGCAAATGTCATAATATTGACATATTCTGTTCAGCCTACTTCAAGATTCATTGTAGTAAAACAGTTATTTATCAAATCATTTAAAATACCAAAAATGTAATATTTAGCTGTAGGTCCTAAATTTTGTGTGCAACCCTGTTACCACATGACTCAACCCCCCCCCCCCCCCCCCCCCAAATGCCCTATTTTGTGGAAGTGCCATATAAACCCAGTATACTGTATATTGTTAACTTGCATCACTCTACATTGCTGTCCAGTGCTGAAAATGTTTGGCAAATACCCCAGCCAGATGCCAGGATAGCTTTAAAAATGAAGATGCTTTCATGATCTCTGGTAGCTAGAGGCAAGAACAAACATGTAAAGTAATAAGACATGACTTAAGAGCCTAAGAGCATCCTGCTCAGTGAATAACCATCTATACCCGGTATTCCGAGGTCGGGCAGGGTTTAATGTCAAAACTTTGCCTAATGGCATTTTTCTGTTTTAGTGCAGTTACATAATACTCTCCCTCCTCCATCATATTCTTATCTCAGTTCAGAGGTCTGCCTGTTATTAGCTTTTTTTCTTGGAACGAGTCCTCTGTTTAGCAAAGACTTGAATTTCATTACAAAGTATGTATCTCTGCACACATTACAAATATTCATACTACATGCTAAACAGACAACTTAATTAAGATTTCAACAGTGCATATCTCCATCTGCTCTGGAGCCATAACTGGTGAACAAACAGCATGAGCCTCATTAGAGTTTTGTAAGGATCACGGAGACAGATTCAAGAGCCTCTCATTACAGATGCTAGAGGCGTAAAGTGAGGAGGTGCAAACAGCACATTTGAGGGTGGCCTCATTATTCTGCTGTCCAGCACCAAATAAAAATCCAGTGAACATCAAGATGATGTTAAGAACTATTGACAAGTGTAGCCACAGTACATCTCTAGGTCATTTTAAGTGGCCCTGGCCCCCAAGCATTCAATAAGTCAAAATACTATTTCATGGCCATCACAGATTGAGTTTTGTGGTTGTCAAGTTTGATTCGGTTTCGGGCCTCTCTGGGATGGTTTCTGAACTGTTACTTAAAGCATCCGCCTATCCATCGATCAAAGACCTTTAAACATTAGACCCATTAGGCCTTTGACTAGCTTTTAACGATTGCCCTGCTGAAGACATGGCAGAAAAGTAAATAAATAAATAATAATGCAAGAGTACACATAAAAATACATCTAAAACACACATTCCTCACACTGGTGCATCTGACTGTCCACTTAAAAATGCACTGCAGTTCAGCTGAAAACACAGTTTGACTAAAAACATATACAGAATGGTTAATTGATCTGTTTAAATCAATGAAAACTATTATGTTGTTTGCGATAATAATGTTTACATCATCTATATGCACAAGGCAGAGCTGAGTTTAAATTTAGCCAGTTAAAACAACAACAGTTCTTTGCTTGACCAAAAAAGACTGCCTTTCAAATCTGAGTTTGCTTCCATCTGCAGTAAGCTTGGGGTTAACATATACCTCCAGGAAAGCAATACCTAGGTAACCACAAAACAACAATCTGATTTTCAGAAATGCCTGTATTGATAACCTGCACTTGAGATAAAAATTTCAGTTTGATTTTGAACAAAGTTCTCTTTAATTATTCATTAGATTTACTCAATATCTAAGTGCCTACAATAACCCTTTGTTCTTTCAGCAAAGAATCAGGTGCTACCGGAGACAGTTTGGTCTTTGATATGATAGTACAGCATGCACTGTTTAAAGTCTAACTGCTGGACACCTTAAACTTCTTTGGAGCTCCATAAATTGAGTTAAATCGCCTACTTCGAGTTAGACTGCTACTGGTGTAGGGTTCAGATGATAATGCGACTGTGTGAACACTATGAAGTTTTGCTCTGGTACCAGACTGTGGAGATGAGCTAATCTATGAACTGTGGGACACTACTGAACAAACATCTGCAATGCTGAACCCAAGAAGACTGCAAAAAGGATCTTCAAGTCTTGAAAACAAACTGATCTGCCACAACGGCAGAACCCGCAGAAGGTCCTCCAGAGACACACTTTCGTTCTCTGAGAAACACATTCATAGTTCCTGCAAGAATTCAAAAAACTCTTAAGTACTGTCAACGGTTTCTTCAGTAACCCTATCATAAGGAAAAGGCTTTGAGGTACTTGAAACATATCTTGAATTTAGCTTGAGTACATAAATAGGATATTTGAGGCTCCTTAAAGGGAGTCTGAAAGAACTCCAGAAATTTTTGACGATGTTGTAGCTGAACAAACAAACTCTCGCAGCTGCAGCATCAAACTCTTCAAAGTGAAACACTTTCTTCGCTCCGCACAGTGAAAAAAGAATAGTTTCGTCATGCAATGCCTTCATTTAACACCAAGACAAGCTGATATTTCAAGATTAAAATCACAGCTCCAACTTAAGGCACGCTGAGGTAAGTTTTGGCTCTAATCCTAATGCAGGCTTTTCTGTGAAATGAGATGGTCACTTTCAGGGTGATAATGTAACTGTGCTCTTATGACATCAGTTTTTAAGTGTACATGTTTAAATCAGTGCGCTTTGTCACGCGTCCCGCGTGTAATAAGCAGTATTTATGCATTTACTCCGCGCCTTCGCGGGGGTACTGGAAACTATTGCAGCTACTTCAGGCGGATTAACTGTATAAATCCATGTAAACATCCAAGTTAAGTGTAAATCACTGCCATTCGCGTGATCGACAACTGGAGCGCGAACAGACATAATTTCTGCGCGTGCTCAGCGAGGTGCACGGGCCGTGCGCGTGCGAGATGTGCGGGCGCGAGGCGATCGTATGGCGAAGAGAGGGGCTGTGTCCGCAATCGTTCACTCATTCACTATTTCCTATATAGTGAATGGCAGTTAGTGCACTATGTAGGGCTTTACTGGTTGTTTATATCAGTGTTACTATCAGAAATAATTAATAATTATTTATTTAGTTATTAATTAATATTTAAATTAATTAATTGAATCTAACTCATTAAAACCTCATATGGAGCTCCAGTAAATGTAGTGTGCTACGTTTAGGAGCGGGTTTGGTTATTAGCAATAATTAATAATTATCAAAGATAATTATTAATTATTAAAATCAATAGAACATTGATGAGAATCAATGTTAGCTTTTTAATCCTTTAAATCAACAATTATCAAAGATAATCGTTAATTGTTAACATCGATGAAACATTAATTAAAATTAACACTAGCTTATTGATCATTCAAATTCAACAATCATCAAAGATAATTATCAATTATCAAAAATCAATAGAATATTAATAAGGATTAACATTGACGGGGCACCACCCTGGAATCAGGGACTAATAACCAGATAGTATAACAGTCTCAATATTAGATTGTTTTCTTAGGAAAATCGACATCCGAAGAATATCGATTTTCGGGAAAGAAAAAACAATGAATGAAGGTTTGAATCCGAGCACTGACATCCCGTCAGCATGACACAGGCGTATGCAAAACAAACCAAAACACTTCTCTTTGTAATATAAACAAAGTTTATTTATGCATTAATCAATTATATATCAATTAATAATTAATACAATGCAGTCAATAAACTTCCGACTTACAACTACAAACTAAACAGTGATATGATTAGATATGGAAATAAAAATAATCCTATAACACATAAGGTGTGTGCGTGACAGTGTGTGTGTGTGTGTGTCAGGAGGGACATGCACAAAATGGCGGACGTGACTCTCGTGGAGAGTATGTCACGCGAGACTTCCGGCCAGGGAATATGACCGCGAATGGGGGTGGCGAGAAACCAGTCAATGGCGTCTACCAGTTACCGCGTGTATCCGCTTGTACGATAGCTTAGGGACAAAGCTGGGCTTTAGCATTAAGCTATCTAGGAGCCAAAAATGTGTGCCAGAATGTTTGTGAGGGGTCGCGTGAGTGTGTGTGTGTGTGTGGTTAGTACAAGAGAGAGAGAGAGAGAGAAGTGACGGCCCTAAAGCCAATTTCGCGATCGTGGGACAGAAAGCAACTGTTAGTTCATCGCTCAGAGACGCGGTGGACGGCTCGTAAACAGTCCCGCGTACTTTGACTCTTTAATGGATGAACTCAGTTGCTGTCTCACCAACGATGGTGAAATTGCACAACAATCCAATTTGGTTGGACCACAATACAGCAAAACAAATTTGTGATAATTAATACCCTGAGTATTAATAGTGAGCGGACATGGCGGTCCGTAAACTGTACAAGCAAAACCTTGAAACACAAGAATAACACACTATAATATTCTATCTCTGCCCAGACGTAAACCTCTTACTTGAATCGCATGAGGACACAGGTAGAATGTGTGTTCATCCGTCCTTTAACTCTGACCCGGTTCCTTGAGGCTCGGGTGATGACAGGAGGCCGTTTCCTCGCTCTGTCGGCGGGCGGTACGGCTGTTGATTCTCGACGGGCTGGTGGAGAACTCAGAAATGTCGACTTGATTGAAGATGGAAGAGAAATCTTTAATCTCTTCACTTCTGCAGGCAAATGGATGAAGATGCGAATTGCTCGGCGGTCTCCTTCGGATTCGTTAGAGTGTTCGGTTGAACACAGAGTAATCTCAACTCGTCCAGCGAGATGGAGATTGTATGGCTACAGTTTCAAGTTGGACGTTACTTCCTTGTGCCACGAGGTTGCACCTGAGAGCAGCGATGAGCTGCGTCTATACAGGACGAACAAAGTTGCTGGAAGCAAATCCCAGAAGCATTTCAGAGGTATTTCATCTCCAGATGATGTCATGGTTTGAGGTGCGTTCTGTTGTGTGCCTCATCCAATAGGAGTTGAGAGTTCGATCCTTTAGTGAGCAAGGCTTCATGGGATTTGGAGTCTGATTTGGACTCCCTTTGTTTGATTTTGGTGCGATTTTTATCATTATAATTTACGACTTGGAATGTGGGGGCTTGAGTTAGGTTTTACGACTGTGTAAGGTACGACTTTGTCTTCTATCTGAATACATGAGGCCCAACAACTATGTCTCAGCAGTAAGTGAAGGAAATGAGTGAATTTGGACGTGAGTGTCAGAGCTCTGGGGCTGTCGCAGAAACAACGTCACATATTAAATTTTAAAATACTTGGGCCTTACTTGTTATTCTTATTAAATAATATATTAATACAATATTAATCTTCATTCTGTTTGTCTTTTTTAATATATACTGTGTGTTAATATAAAGAGTAAGCACATTTGATCAAATAAAGAGTAAATTTTAAAATGTATCTGTATGTTTTGTCTCTCTATATGTTGTTATTTTAATCAAGAAATTATTAATCAAAAAGTAATTTACTACATTCAGCATGAAATAAAACATTGCAGGAGTGAAGGAAGCAGTAAACTCCCAGCTCATACGTCTTTCCCGTGGTGGATTACGGGTAATTAACCATTGTCGAGTGTACATCAAATGTACACTTGAAATTAGAATGCATTGTGGGTACGAATGAGTGAATAAAAGTAGGGAACGAGTGGCTCACTCAGAATTCAGACACTCTTACAAAATAGCGGACACTCGATATAGTGCACTATATAGTGGATAGGGGGTGGTTTCAAACACAGCGAGTGAGTTGGTGCCCTATGTAGGCTGCGTACTCTGCATTTAAAGAGCGACGGTACTGCTGTACAGAACTAATGATCTAAATACTTATGACACTGAAAACTGTAACTACACTGAAATAAGAATCCACACAGGACTTTAAAAGCTATGAAATAGCGAAAGAAGGCATTAATAAAGCATGATCTTGCTTAGGTTTATATTTCAGCATTATATATAACATCCTTGTGGTACATTTTCATGTTTTCACCGTAATATTTACTAGAAATGTTTCCAAACCTCTCCTCTTATTGACAAATTAATCCAGATCTGACAAGAGCCCTTAAAGGAATAGTTCACCCAAAAATTACAATTCTCATTATTTATTCACCCTCTTGCCACCCCAGATGTGTATGACTTTCATCTGCTGAACTCAAATGAAGATTTTTAGAAGAATTTCTCAGCTCTGTAGATCCATACAATGCAAGTGAATGGGTGGCAACGTTTTAAAGCTAAACAAACAAACATAAATCAGCATAAAAGTAATCCATAAGACTCTAGTGGTTAAATCAGTATCTTCAGAAGTGATGTGATAGGTGTTGATGAGAAACAGAGAAACAGACCACTTTCACATTCTTCTTGTGTTTTGGTGATTCACATTCTTCTCTGCATATTGCCCCCTGCTGTCTAGCAAAAAATGACAAATATTGATCTGTTTATCACCCACACCTATCATAAAACTTCTGAATACATGGATTTAACCACTGGAGTCTTATGGATTACTTTTAAGCTGACTTTATATGCTTTTTGGAGCATCAAAATTTTGGCCTACAGAGCTAAAATATTCTTCTAAAAATCTTAATTTGTGTTCTGCAGAAGAAAGGAAGTCATACACATCTGGGATGGCATGAGTGTGAGTAAATGATGAGAGAATTTTCATTTTTGGGTGAATTATCCCTTTAAAGCCATAATTTAATATTCTGTCAACATTTCTCTACCCTCATGTTGTTCCAAACCAGTGTGACGCTTTGTATTATGTGGAACACAAAATATGTTAGACAGAATGTTAGGGACTGACAGTCTCAGTCACCATTCACTTTAAATATATATGTATATAAAAAACACATTCACTGAAATAAATAGTGACTCAGGCAAACATTCTGTCTAATATCTCATTGTGCTGCATGGAAGAAAGAAAGTCATACGAGTTTGGAACAACATGATGGTGAATGATGACAGAATTTCCATTAATAATAATAATAATTCTGTAATACATGTTAAATGTGTAATATGTAATGGAATATAGGGGAGTAAACGTCTATTATTATGTCATTTGTGAAAGTAACGAGTTACTCACTACTTGAGTACTCTTTTAATTGGACACTTTCTTACTCTTACTCAAGTAATTATTTATGTTAGTACTTTTACTTCTACTTGAGTAATTATTTTTTTGAAGTAATTGTACTTTTACTTGAGTTCAGTTTTTGGCTACTCTACCCACCTCTGCTTGTGGATTACATTGATGCGGACTAAGTGTGCTTTTTAGATGGTCAAAAATTGGTGTCCATTCACTTGCATTGGATAAAGCTAAAAACCTGGGATACTTTCCTAAAAATCTTAAATCCTGTTCTGATGAAGAAAGAAGGTCATATGCATCTTGGATGGCCTGAGGATGAGTAAATTATCATCAAATTTTCATTTTTGGGTGAACTATTCCTTTAAGCGGGTTCAAGCTGAACTAATTGGAGAAAATTGTGGAGAACTTAAGTCATATTGAAGGAAAAATATTTGCTCACAGAATTACAGTGAGGTCTACTCTTGATCCCAACTGAAAAGTGCAAAGAATATATCTGTATAGTCTCTCTCTACTGACTTTATTAATACTAATAGTGCAGGGTGCTCATTAAGGGATTTTCTTTTTTTTTTTTTGCCATGAGCCCAAGATATACCTTAGTGAGATTTTGATGTACCAGCTATTAATTAAGCATTAATTGACAATTAACAGTCCATTAACGTTCATGCAACACCGCTGTGATAAACATTAAGGCGCCTCTCACCCTTTTCAGTGAAATAAATTTAATCAAAATAAATCTATTTTTTTCAGGGCCTATATCTGATCATGCCATTACCTTACTAAAGAACCAATTTAAGCCAATTACATCCAGACAAGCTAAATTAATCTGTTACACCACTGCAAAAAGTCCCCCAGTTTACTATTATTTTAAGGAATGTACATTTATGATGCATGGAAAAATTCAAAATATAAAAAAACATCTTGAATCGTAAACCCCCAAATTTAATCAAGGTAATGCTGAAAGTAAAGCAGCTCTATAAAGATTAGCTTGATTACATGCACTCTATGGCCAAATACTATCTCAATGAAATATTGAGGATTAATCTGAATAAATGCTTATGTTCATTAGGCACTGAAGCAGCAAAGCTGCTGGATAAAAGAACACAGACATTTCCTTTCCTCTGCCATTAAATAAATTGACAATTTTTTTTTTTTAAATAAAAACATTACATATTTTACAAACTCTGAACAAGACTTGAAGGATTAAACAAGGGATTCTTTTTTTTTTTTTTTTTAGGGAAACTGTGTAGTGTGAATGTTTAACATTGAATGTGTAAATATTTCTTGTTGGGTAAAAGAGAGAACATCTGCTGTAGTGTAAGGGTGATACAGAAGTAATACTATTACAAAATGTGTGTGTAAATGTGCCACAATACTCATAGTTTGTGTAAGTTGATGTGTGTATGTGAAGGGCTTTTGGGGTTCATGGCAGTTTGAGTGTTTTTGTTGCTTTGGTTTTAAGAGGCAGAGAAAGAGACAGGACGGATGGAAAGAGAAAGAGAGAGAGAGAGAGAGAGAGAGAGGGGAAGAAAAGATTCAGGCCCTTGATGGTTTTCAGACCACAAACTTGTTCTTAGTAGTGGAGCCACTTTTAGTGGCTGTGTCAGCATGAGACTGGTAGCCAATGGTCATACTCATTGGGATGCCTAATCGCTCCTTGTACACCCTCCTGCCAAAACAACACAAACGACAATTAGGTAACACTTTACAATAAGGTTCCATTCGTTAACATGAACATACAATTAACTAATATATATATATATTTAAGCAATATCACACGAGCAAGA